>NC_140182.1:56548068-56689280 GCF_963971535.1 Notolepis coatsorum
CAACCACCCACCTCCCCTTAACCTGTATTTCTGTCACCATCCCTTCTTTATTTGTACTTAAAATGAAGCATGAAAGTAGAAAGCAGTTTTCCAAGGTCAGAGTAAACTCAAGTCATTTGAACGTGTAGAATAGGTTCCACGATTCCATTCCAACAGTGTTGTGATGTAAGGGGGAGTTTAACAATAAGGGCTTTAAAAATAAACAAATACCTATGAAGGCCTCCAACCTTTTCATAAAGGACACATGTCACCAGTAATACTGGTGGCACGGTGGTGTAGTGGTTAACACTGTCGCCTCACAGCAAGAAGGTCCAGGGTTCGAATCCCGCTTGGGACCAGGTTTCCATGATGCCAGTTACCCAGGTGGGGTATCTCCCAGGCCTTTCTGTGTGGAGTTTGCATGTTCTCCCCGTGCTCGCAAGGGTTTCCCCCCCCGATAAGATAAACCCAATGGAAAAACATGCACAACAACAAGATCGCTAACGCTGTGGCGTCCTTGACGAAGACGGACAGGAGCACTTGGATTGGTCCCCTGGCGCGGCTCACGTGGCGCCTGTCTGCTCCCGGCTGCCCTTGGGGGGAAGGACGACGGGATGGGTTAATCGCAGATACGCATTGTATGCATGGTTCGCATGTGTGCCAAATGGTGACCTCGGAGCAGGTCCTAAATTATTATTATATTATTATACATCTGTGTGTGTGTGGTACCTCTTCAAGCTGTTGAGTAGATGTTGCATGAAAACAATAATCCTGGAGTTTTAGTTAGATTTAGGCGAGCCGTATCCCCTGGGTGAGGAGGTGGTGGTGGAGCGTGCTCGGACAGGATATCCCTGCAGGAGGGAACTGACGTCACGACGTGTCCGTCCATCCGGGTCATGTCTCTCAGTGCTGATGGATACACAAGATGTTCTTCACACACTTAATGGTTCATAGGGAGGAACACCATGGTCAGTACGTCACCATGAAGACGTGCAAAATACCTTTACATGTATTATTTGGTAAGGTATGTCAATTACATTTTCATAGGATATAGTCACTCTGTTGGCTAAAACCTTACTTATTAGTATTATTATTACATTATTAGAATTCTTTTTTAAAAGCTGGAGAGCAGTTTTTTAACCTCGCATCCCACGTCTCACTTGGAAATGCCGAAATGGAAAGCCGGAAGTACCACTGCCCAGGAACTTAACGTTTGTAGGCAAGTGCTTAGACACAGGACGCATCTGTAAACAAGGAAATTATGCGTCATGATGTAAAAAGAATGTGTTGATCGTGTAGTGGTTTATGCACGGAAACCTGTTTATTACTAAATTGGTTTTGTTAAAAAATAATCCATGTTAATGATCAGCCATGATTCTCCCTAAAAAAAGAACAACAAGAAACTGAAATAAGAGCAGATACCATAGACTTGGTGGTCGTTTCTTACCTCTACTGTATGTTCAGTACTGTACTGTAGGTGTTACCCTGACAAAATGTTAACCATTATGATACAACAAATTATAATACAAATAATGAACCATGAGGCGGTCAAATGTGGAATATGTATTAACAAATCATACTCTGCATATTCACAGATCTAAATTAATTGTCTTTGCGAGAGTTGTATTACACTTTCCACTCCTATGAATACCAACCATATGAAATGTGTACCAAGATGTTATTCTTTATTTATTTTCTATTTATTTATTTTTTCTCACTTTTTCTGTATTTTGCTCCTATCCCAATTTAGTCGTTATGCCAATTCCCTTCCTGGTCGTTGCGTGCATTGTCCCACTGTCGGCCTAGGGAGGGTGTAGAACTACCACATGCCTCCTCCGATACATGTGGAGTCAGCCAGCCGCTTCTTTTCACCTGACAGCGAGGACTCTCACTGGGGGAACGTAACGCGTGCGGAGGTTCACGCTATTTCCCCCCGATCCCCTCCCTGCTGAACAGGCGCCCAGACCGACCAGTAGGAACCGCAGTTTACAACGACCAGGACACATACCCCGCCGGCTTCCCACGCGCTAACACTGCCAATTGTGTTAGTAGGGACGACTGACCAAGCCGGAGGTACCGCTGACAGCTGGATTCGATCCCAGAGTCTCTGCGGTGGTAGGCGAGTGCATTCTCCACTGCGCTACACAGGTGCACCCCCAAGATGTTATTCTTTGTGGGTAAAGGAGCTAACTTGTAAGATAGAATATCAAGAACACACTCTGCAATACGCTGTACCCTGCTGTAATCTATTCATCTAAATATTGCACTGATCAGCATTTGGGCATCTTAGCTATTTTCATTTAATTAAATATGATTTCAACACCGAAAATAAAATCTGATCGGAGGATATCCTTCATGTCTGAACATGGAACTGTGTGCAGCGTGGGCAGACTTTTAAAATATTACTATTGGATCTTAGAATTATTGCACCATCTACAGTAATAATTCAAAGTTAAATGTCAGCCAGTGTATTCTAGATGTATATATTTTCATACAGACATCAAATGATTTGTAATGTTGGAGAGCGCATTGTATTGGATAATGAATTGCATTGAAATTGCATTGAATATTCCACAGCGACAGCACTTCAATCTATCCTCTTCACATTTGTCTCAATGGCGGGCAGACATGGAGGGAGGAGAGGAGAGGAGAGGAGAGAGAGGAGAGGAGAGGAGAGGAGAGGAGAGGAGAGGAGAAGAGAAGAGAAGAGAAGAGAAGAGAAGAGAAGAGAAGAGAAGAGAAGAGAAGAGAAGAGAAGAGAAAGAAGAGAAGAGAAGAGAAGAGAAAAGAAGAGGGAGGAGGAGAGGGAGGAGAGGAGAGGAGGAGAGGGAGAGGAGAGGAGAGGAGAGGAGAGGAGAGGGAAGGGAGGAGAGGGGAAGGAGAGGAAGGAGAGGAAGAGGAAAGTGCAGGAGAGAAGAGGAAAGGAGAGGAGAGAGAATAGGGGAGGGAGAAGAGATGAGAGGGGAGGTGCAGGAAAGGGAGAAAATAGGAGAGAGGAGAGAAGAGGAGAAAGGAGAGGGGAGAAGGGCGACGAGAGGTGCAGGAGAGAGGAAAGAAGAGGGAGAAGAGAGGAGAGGGGAGTGCAGGAGAGGGGAGATGAGAGGGAGGATGAGAGGTTTAGAGGAGAGGTGCAATGAGAGGAGAAAAGAGGAGAGGGGATGTGCAGGAGAGGGGGGAGAAGAGGAGATGAGAGTAGTGTAGATGAGAGGTGCAATGAAAGGAGAAAGAAGGAGATGTGCAGGAGAGAAGAGGACAGGAGAGGAGGGGAGAGGAGAGGAGAGGAGGAGAGGAGAGAGGGGAATAGTTTCTTACTGGAGAGGAAAGGAGAGGAAAGGAGAGAGAAGCAGGGAGGGGAGAAGACAGGAGAGGGGAGAGGAGAGGTGAACGAGAGGAGAGGGGAAGGGAGAAGAGAGGTGTAGGAGAGGAGAGGGGAGAGGAGAGGGGAAGGGAGAAGAGAGGGGAGAGGAGAGGGGAAGGGAGAAGAGAGGGGAAGGGAGAAGAGAGGGGAGATGAGAGTAGACATATACTGTAGATGTTTTGCATAATTATGGATTTTAGTTTACCACTTAAAACAGGAAAATATATCCATCACAAAAGAGGCTGATTTCCAAATTATTTTATAGTGCTCTTTAAAATGAAATGTATAATAAAAAGCACAGTCCATGGCTTGGAGTTAGGCTAAGCATGGTGCTGGCTGCCTTCACTCTGTCGACATCCGGTAGGTGACTGACAAGAGCAAACATTCAGCCGGCCATGGGATTGTTTTCAGAGGAAAATCTCCTGGGAACCCTCGGCAGATTTACCCCCACACTTAACAACCCCGTGCACATACAGGAGCCATTGTCCGGTATTAGTTAGTATTAACTTCTACCACTTACTGATTGTGGAGCTCTGGGACGACAACTGTCGAGGTTCTGGTGGTATAGTCCCTCTGTGGTTTTACATGTCATGCTGTGTGACCTTGACTAAGTCAGCTAGGTTGACTAGGATGAATGGAAACAAGCCAGTAAGAGAAGAGATGTAAATATACGCCTCCCTCTTCAGAATCCACATACTAGTAAACAAACTGCGTATTCAAGATACATGCTGATTTCTTCATCAGGTCATTACGAAGTGGTAATCCGTGTCTGTGTAGGGATGCTGCGAGTGCAAAGTGGCTAAATCCTGTCTCCTCACACAGACGTTCTCTGGATTCCTCACACACACCACCAGGACGTCTTGTCGTGTTGTTTATGTAATTACCATTCAGCCAGGTGAGCCAAAGCACAGCGGAGTGATCACATAAATGTCTTCCGTCGCCAACGCCGCTGTCTGAGATGAAACCAGGGGGAAGCGATAACGAGATTACACCGGGACGCAGGTGTAACGCTGCCAATTATTGCTGCTCTCAATTTAATCAAAGCACAGCCACCCCTAGAGTATCTTTATCCCTCCCTGTGTTTATGAATTACATGTTTGAGTCTGAGCTCCAGAGTGTGGTGGTGTTGTTGTTATTGCTGTAGCCTGTAGGCAGTGTGTGTGCTGCATGGTGGTGGTGTTATCACTGTAGGTGGTGTGTGTGCTGCATGGTGGTGTTGTTATCACTGTAGGTGGTGTGTGTGCTGCATGGTGGTGGTGTTATCACTGTAGATTCAGATTCCTTTAATCGCCATTATGTTTACAAAACACATAGGAACGTGATCCGGCATATACAATACAGTGCATAAACTATTTGTTCACAAATAATTCACAAAACAGTGAGACAACGACAAGACAATAAAGTGCAATGGCTAAGGACATGTTGTCAGTGCAAAATAAAGTTTAAAATTCCAGCCCTAGCAGCTCTCCATAGAGGGGGGGGGGTGGAGCAGGGGGACACCTGACTAATTTACTAGGCGAGCTGCTGAGCGGAAGAAACTGAGGGTTTTCAGTGTCTTGGGCAGTCGTAGCCGCTTGCCGTGGGGAAGTAGAGTGAAGAGGTTGTGACCCTGGTAGGCGGGGTCTTCCTCGCCCTCCTCAAGGCCCTGGTGGAATGTAGGAACTCGAGGGATGGAAGGGAGCAGCCGATCACCCTCTCCGCCGAGCGTATCACCCGTTGCAGCTTGGCCTTGTCCCTGACCATGGCTACAGGGAACCAGGTGATGATGGAGAGGGTGAGGATGGACTCGATGATGGAGGTGTAAAACTGGGCCATCATGGTCCTCGGCAGCCTGAACTTCTTCAGCTGACGCAGGAAGAGCATCCTCCTCCGGACCTTTTTATTGAGAGCGTTGATTCTCAGCTCCCATTTCAGGTCCCGGGAGAGTGTCATGCCGAGGAAGACTGCACAGAGGCCACCGGGGTACCTCCCAGAATAATCGGGGTGGGGGGGGGGGGGCTGCCTTCCCGCCTAAAATCCACCACCATCTCCACTGTTTTCTGGGCGTTTACCGTTTAGGTCCAGGTTGTTGCAGCTGCACCAGCTTTGCAGCCTCCCGATCTCCCTCCTGTAGGCAGACTCATGCCCCCTGGAGATGAGACCCACCAGGGTGGTGTGTGTGCTGCATGGTGGTGGTGGTGTTGTTGTCACAAGTTGACAGGACAGTGCTCCGCATTCAACCCCTCTCCCTGCTTTAATATAAAATGTACGCCTTTTTAGTTGATATTGTATGAAATACCTTTTTGACATTTACTGTACATTTACTGCCTCTTGGAGTAACATGGAATACATACATGTCTGTGTTGGAATAACCTTTGTGAACAATGCCTGTGGATTACTGCATGTTGGAAGCACAACCATGGAGCTTGAGCTTGAACTATGCTGCTTCTGGTGTATTGGACACTATTGACTAATTGATATGCGATTGGGCGCAGCTGTGGACAAATGGCTGTGTCGGGAGAGGAGTCTGGGGATTGGCTGACAACCAGCCCCCAGGCGCCTCCCCCAGCTATCTTCCAGTTTCTCATAGGTACATGATTAGGTCATGGAGACACACCTGCCCAGAGTCAAAATGGTGGATCATTCCTGGGCGGAAGTCTCCGGCAGCGTGTTGCACATTCTACAACCCTGGCTTCAGTTGCATCCTCCAACTTCATCCTCCATCCATCAATCTTCTCCTCCACTGCTGGCGCAGAGGTCTACTCATCTAACGGCTCCTCAATTCAATCCCCCTCATGTTAAGGGCCCTTTGTTGTGTGTGGTTGGATGTTAAACTGGAAAAACAGGCCACTGATAGAAGTTTCCTCTCCATTAGGTGTTTGACTCTGCGGAACAGACCAGACGTGGACGGAACAGATGGAGGATGTCACTTTTCCTACACAGTGATTTTTCAACTGTCTGCCTTCAGCCCGGTGTATTTTGTGGGACCCATAATCCTCTGTTGGTTGGGCAGAGGCATACAGCCTTTTTTCATTATGTTGTTGATTTTCCCTTTTCCCCACTCCCTAGGCCGTCTCCCCACATTCAACCCCTTTCTATGTTCCCCGTCCCGTAATAGTTTTGTAGCTTAGGCAAGTTGCTGTGGTAAGGTAAGTTATTATAGTTCCTAGTGAGTGTTTCCCTTTGTCTTCGGCAGAGCTTTGTGTTGCATGCCATTGTGTCATCACAGGCATTTGATTGAGTGCATGTTTAGCTTTGTGACTGTCTGTAACCTGTGAGTGTCAAACCTGAGTGGCTCATAGTTTAAGAGTGTGAGTACTTACCTGCAGTGATAACACCACCACCATGCAACACGCACACCACCTACAGTGATAACAACACCACCATGCAGCACGCACACCACCTACAGTGATAACACCACCACCATGCAGCACGCACACCACCTACAGTGATAACACCACCACCACCACCATGCAGCACGCACACCACCTACAGTGATAACACCACCACCACCACCATGCAGCATGCACACCACCTACAGTGATAACACCACCACCATGCAGCACGCACACCACCTACAGTGATAACAACACCACCATGCAGCACGCACACCACCTACAGTGATAACAACACCACCATGCAGCACGCACACCACCTACAGTGATAACAACACCACCATGCAGCACGCACACCACCTACAGTGATAACACCACCACCATGCAGCACGCACACCACCTACAGTGATAACACCACCACCATGCAGCACGCACACCACCTACAGTGATAACACCACCACCACCACCATGCAGCACGCACACCACCTACAGTGATAACACCACCACCATGCAGCACGCACACCACCTACAGTGATAACACCACCACCATGCAGCACGCACACCACCTACAGTGATAACACCACCACCACCACCATGCAGCACGCACACCACCTACAGTGATAACACCACCACCATGCAGCACGCACACCACCTACAGTGATAACACCACCACCATGCAGCACACACACCACCTACAGTGATAACACCACCACCACCACCATGCAGCACGCACACCACCTACAGTGATAACACCACCACCATGCAGCACGCACACCACCTACAGTGATAACAACACCACCATGCAGCACGCACACCACCTACAGTGATAACACCACCACCATGCAGCACGCACACCACCTACAGTGATAACACCACCACCATGCACACCACCTACAGTGATAACAACACCACCACCATGCAGCACGCACACCACCTACAGTGATAACAACACCACCACCATGCAGCACGCACACCACCTACAGTGATAACAACACCACCACCATGCAGCACGCACACCACCTACAGTGATAACACCACCACCATGCAGCACGCACACCACCTACAGTGATAACAACACCACCACCATGCAGCACGCACACCACCTACAGTGATAACACCACCACCACCATGCAGCACGCACACCACCTACAGTGATAACAACACCACCATGCACTGTATTACTGTAGGTGGTGTGTGTGCTGCATGGTGGTGGTGGTGTTGTTATCACTGTAGGTGGTGTGTGTGCTGCCTTTTACTAGACATCACTCAGGTGTATTATTGATGCTCTCATTGATACTATGTTTGTCTCTGAAGTGTGTGTGTGTGTGTGTGTGTGTGTGTGTGTGTGTGTGTGTGTGTGTGTGTGTGTGTGTGTGTGTGTGTGTGTGTGTGTGTGTGTGTGTGTGTGTGTGTGTGTGTGTGTGTGTGTGTGTGTGTGTGTGTGTGTGTGAGATATAGAGAGAGAGGGGGGGCTTTGGTAGACTATTGCATTGGTCCATTCATTTAAGATGAACGCAATGCGACATCCTTTACTAGGCCCACCCACCAACAGTGCAGGTGCTGAACTGCTGATCCGAATGTATTGGTAAAAACCATATTATGCATTTTTCATCAATAAAAAAAGTTCCCAAAAAAAGGGGGGCCTACAAATACATTCTTTCATGGGGCCCAGAATCTGGAGCTACACCCCTGGTTGTTATCACTGTAGTTGGTATTCGTGGTGGTGTTGTTATCACTGTAGGTGGTGGTGTTGTTATCACTGTAGTTGGTGTGCATGGTGGTGTTGTTATCACTGTAGGTGGTGTGCATGGTGGTGTTGTTATCACTGTAGGTGGTGGTGTTGTTATCACTGTAGGTGGTGGTGTTGTTATCACTGTAGGTGGTGTGCGTGGTGGTGTTGTTATCACTGTAGGTGGTGGTGTTGTTATCACTGTAGGTGGTGTGCATGGTGGTGTTGTTATCACTGTAGGTGGTGGTGTTGTTATCACTGTAGTTGGTGTGCATGGTGGTGGTGTTATCACTGTAGGTGGTGGTGTTGTTATCACTGTAGTTGGTGTGCATGGTGGTGTTATCACTGTAGGTGGTGTGCGTGGTGGTGTTGTTATCACTGTAGGTGGTGTGCGTGCTGCATGGTGGTGGTGTTATCACTGTAGGTGGTGTGCGTGCTGCATGGTGGTGGTGTTATCACTGTAGGTGGTGTGTGTGCTGCATGGCGGTGGTGGTGGTGTTATCACTGTAGGTGGTGTGCGTGCTGCATGGTGGTGTTGTTATCACTGTAGGTGGTGGTGTTGTTATCACTGTAGTTGGTGTGCATGGTGGTGTTATCACTGTAGGTGGTGTGCGTGGTGGTGGTGTTATCACTGCAGGTGTTGTGTGTACTGCATGGTAGTGGTGGTGGTGGTGTTGGTGTTCTGTATCGTAGTGGCTCCGCTCGGCGTCACTCATGCACTATCCTCGCAAATGTGCACGCGCACTGAATAAAAGACCACAATGTACCTTTATATCCCAATATTTGTCTGACCACACCCCTATCAGCTTACCTATAAGCAGGGGTGGGGCCACCCCCTCGCCTCCTTTCTCGCTTTCACCACAAGGAAGTGCCTCGGTAGATCCCCACTTGACGTGATGTGATAGTAGGAGAAGAGTTGGAAAACAAGAGATACGTTGACATCATATCTTTATTTTCTCTCTCACTATTTTCGAGAAAATACGGCGATATTGTCTTCGTCACTGGAGTGTCTGGAAGATGGTGATCATTCTAAAAACCTCCACCGGTTTTCGTATTGGGAGCACGCAGCTTCATGCCTCCCAACTGCAGTCTTCCTTGCTGTGGCTGGTTGCGGTAAAACCTTTCAGCGACACAGCTGGACTGTAGGACGCGCCGCTGTTGTGAGAAGCGGTGGGTTCCAGGTTGGTGAGTAATGTTTTGCTTGCGAGCTCCACTTGTCTGTTAGTGCTATGGGGGTTAGCTGACAATATTTACGAACACCGGCCCCAGATTAGGGTCCTTTGTTCAGCCTCTTAGGCGACGGCGGAGGACCTTGGTTTGAAGCCCATTATAGCAACTAGTGGGCCACGGCCAGTAGAACTGGTGATCCCAGGATCTCTGGACGCATGGGTACTTCTCTGTCACCGTATAGGCCCCGTCTCTCATATGCAAATGAGAGTTTACCCTAAACGAGGAAATGTGAGCATGGTTGTTCGTTATCGGAAAATCCATGTTCAAGTCAGCTACAGCCCAGATGGGAATTGTGCTGGCTCCGCCGGATGTTGGTAAAATCACCGTTGTAAAACTGTGTTAACATCTTGTTTCTCTTTTCTCTTAAAAGGTGAGGAGGGTTTCAGAACGGCGGCCTGTCTGAGTGTGACTTGTTGTATCGTTGTGTACGAGTTCAGGTGGTAGCTGCTTAGCTTGCGTGCTAGTTGTGGCCTACTGTGTTAGCCAGTCAGCTGTTAGCTGCGGCGCTAGCTCTCTGTGTTACCAAGCCTGTTGTGTCAATAGGCTAGGTAACGTTAGCTTGCTGCTATCGGCCGAGAGCGGCCGTTAGCTTAATGCTACACTGTTGAACGTGCTGTGACTATAACATGTTTTTAACACTCTTGACTACGACGTCATCTTTGACAGAGGATGTTCGTCGAACCTGCCCGGAGCCAGGCCGGCGAGGACTGCGTCAACAAGGAGCACCGTAGCGGCGGGTTGGAGCAGCGAGCTGCCCGTGTCGTTTCCAGTTTCCTGGTCCCACGCCCTGGAATATTGGGCGTGTGCACCGCAGAAATTCCCCCGCCATAGAGTACGTCACTGTGCGCGTCTCTGTTGGTAGGACTTCCGTGTGCTGTTCAGGTCCATATGATGGATCCGTTTCGGGGGGTGGTCAGGGCTCCTCCTCACGAAGCTCCTATTCGGGCCTTCTGTGAGTTGGGACTCTCCTTTCATGTGAGGGAGCCTCCTCAGAGTACAGATCCTCCTCCTCAGATTGTCAAGGTGAGTGGAACCTCAAGAAGGAGTCCTACTCTATTGTGTGTGTATTCGATTCAATTCGATTATTGAGTGTGTATGGGTTCAGTGCCTCCTCCCCGGAGAGCCCTAAAACCAAACTTTTACATGGCTCAATGTGCAATATATTCTTTTCAATCTGTACAGCTCGCGTGGGAAGTCTCTCTGGGGATTTCCGTATCCTCCCTATGGGAGGTGGTGGGATGTAAAAATGTGAACAATTTTTACCCCCGGCTGTGTAGACTGGGATACATACTGTTGGTGCTTCCTTCTTTTCTATTAAAAAGAGTTGGAGTTAGGAAGCATCACACCCTCTTGTCGTTCCCCTGGGCGCCTTGGGGATTCAATGACAGATCTAAATAGCCTGTTCATTGATGTGGTTGTGTCCCGACGCACGTATAGTGCTAGCTCGGGGTGTTCTGTAATCAGGCGACTGACTGGCACACCTTGGTTGCTTGAGGTTAAAATATAAAATATATTTATAAAGCAACTGGGATGGAGGTTTTTCCTCTTCCGACGACCTGTTTTGGTTGTCAACGGATTCTCGTTCATATCTGGGGGATGATGATGGAATGGATCTGAACATATGTAGAGGGGTCTCACGCCCTGGGGGTGGGCCACCGGGCGCGGTTCGCACTGAACGTCTGGGTGGCGCCTTCTTTTCATGTTTAAGATCAACACGCATATCTGCCCCTTCTCCTGGAGTAGGCATGTCGGTGTGGTTAGGGCACGGGACTGGTTCTGGTCACGCTGGTCCGGATCAGTTAAACCCGTTGTCCGCCGGGGATGCAGATCTGCTGTTCTGGTACCCTGAGGGACTTGGGCTTTTTCAGGGGGGAAATGCCAGGTCGGTCCGGGTGTCACAGGGTTAAGCGCTATGGAGACCCTGGTTGGGTACATTTTGTACTCTGCACTGTAGTAATGGCTTACGGCCATGCCAACCTGTACACGCTCGATCTCGTCAGATCTCGGCCGCTACGCAGGTTGGTCCTGGTTAGTACTTGGTTGGACCCGGAGGACATGGAAACTCATTCAAAGCCCAAATGTAGAACATCCTAAACACTTTGGTATCAATCTGAGAACAAGAATTGTTTTTCTTAATTCTTGAAAAGTTTACCCTTATGTGGATACAAGGTGTTTCACCTGACAGTAGTGATATGTTGGAACAACCCAGTAATCAGAAAGTGACAGGACATAATGTGATTACATTACAAGATCATATTAGTGATTGCAATTTCAAGATGGTAAACGGTAATCTGTGACAAATAACATTTTTAAACCTTTCAAGGCCTGACTATTATGGCCAAATGCTGTATCAACATATGCTAATGCTGTTTCAGGTGAAGAGAAGAAAAAACACATTATGTTAGAATTGGCATCAAATGCGGCTGAGTTAATGCAGTTATTCCAAAGGGTTGGATAAAGAAACAAGCACAGGTTTCAGAATGGAATTTCCTTAAAGAAATACTAAAATCTTTTATTAGGAGATAGTAGTAACGCCAATGAAAACATAACCTCTCTTCCCTCTGGTGTAACTGCCTGGCCACTGTTATGGCAACTGCAAGCACAATTAGAACACTCTATTCATTAAATACTCATTTGTCACCATGGTGAGGAAAAATCTAGTGTACCGTACACCATTTCAGCAGCATTTTCCTCCAAGTGTCTTCATAGTTCGCCGCTCGTTGTCATGGTGGGTCGGGCCCACCGCCGAGCGAGACCATGAATGAGCGACTGTGACCGCCTTAATCAGACGGTCCAGCCGGCTGTAACAAGCTCCATAAAGGAAGAAATGGAAATGGTTAAATCGAGCTTGACAGTATGAAAAAAAAAATAAGCATTTCCCTGCCAGAATAACACTCACAGTGTGTGGTTCGGTTTGTCGCTGTGGCGACGGCAGGTTGTCAATATTGTCTCTGTTCTGTGTGAAACCGTAGCCCCCGTATTAATGGATCGCTTGCCCCCAAGATGTGATACGATCGTGAAGGACATGTCGGGGTATAGTCTCGTCAAAGTTGACTCATTTAAAAACCGTAAAAGCCATGGATGAATATGTTCTGGTTCTGTGCAGTGTTCCTAATGCTTTTTACGCGCAGGCGACTCGTATTCGTCTCTCAACAGAACCAAACTAAATGCATGATGCGAGTAGCTTGGCGAAACATTAACATAATTGCATAATTAATTATGAATCCCTTTCACTACAACAAACAAAACAAAAAAGCTAGCAGCTGGGGTTGGAGGCAGCCTCCAGTCGTTAACCCTTTCACTACCACACTACCAAAGTTTACATTTATTTTTATTTTTTAACCTTTATTTAGCCAGATAAAATCATTAAGAACAGGTTTCTTATTTACAATGTCGATCTGGTTAACCCTTTCACTGCGACAACACAGAAGGTTAACCCTTTCACTGCCACACGACAAAGGGTTAACCCTTCCGCAGCCACACTACACAAGGTTAACCCTTTCACTACCACACTACAATCGTCTGTAGTGTGGTAGTGAAAGGGTTAACCTTCTGTAGTGTGGTCATGAAAGGGTTAAGACGGCTCCGCACACATTGCGGTTTGTAATGAGCCAGAGAGACACCGGCTCATTAGTGCCAGATTCCTACCGGGCCCTATACTCCTCTGAATGAAGTGGAGGCTGACGCCTGTGAATGACAAGCCCATGGTGTTTGCCAGAGTGGGTGCATTCAGGTGAAAGTCATTCCACTTCTCTTCCCACACTCTGGGCTGCATAACTCAGCATGCCCCCCACCCCCCAGGGGGCACGCTCTGAGGTCGATTGTATCTCTCCCTGTAAAGCAACTCTCTCTCTCTCTCTCCTGTTTGAAGAGCTATTCTGGAAACCGGTATCTTTTTATAATGAGAGATTCTCTCACACAGCGTTCTGATCTAGCAGGCGGTGGTCTGAAATAGAAATGGAGGGAAGATTGTTGAAGTGGATGAATGGCTGTGTAATTAGCAGTGTGAGGCCGGTCCTGAATTAGCAACAGAATGACAAGTGAGAGAGCAGGATTCTTTTTTCTTTTTTTCTTCTTCCAAAGACAGAAAGAGGCTTTTTGCGAGACAGACACTGACCTTCTGAGGGCACCCCATGAACCATAATGGGCAGGGAGAAAACATACTGCTAATTAGATTACCCCAATCAAAAAAAAGAAAGGAAAAAGAAATACGTTCTACCTTAATTATCATCACTGCGGTGCCATGGGCATCGCTGATGCGCTATTTCATTTTCTGTCAAGTGGAGGAGAAATCTTCCCCAGAAGCCACTCTGGCCTTCTGGAAAAGAGGGAGGTCAAGGTCACTAGGACCATCAGATCAGCGTGAATAATGAGAGAGGGGAGGCATAAACATGTTCACCGCTTAATGGATGAGAACTGCATATCTCCAAAATCTGTTGTAGAGAAACAAAACAAAAATTCTCCCATGGTTGGAACAACTGTACGTTTCCATCAGCGTCACTAATTTGCAGCTACTCAACGGACCAAAGGCAAAACTGTTGACGACTTCCACATGAAAACAAGCCACCAGTAGTGATCTGACCAAGGATGTGTCGTCTTTCATGCAGTTTGTCTACAAGCAATTAGGCTATTAATTCTAAATGTAGTATCACATAATGTATAATGTAGTAGCATCTGTTCAGTCATTTGTCATTAGACTACAGTAACTCTTAAAGGAGCCCTTTTAGTTTACACAAGGCTGATTTAGTTTACACATAATCTCACACACATCGGAAAACTGTTGATTATAGCTAAATGAAATGATAAGGTAGCAGTCCCTATAAGACAAGGTATTGTTGTTTTCTACCTGCACATAATTTCATGGAGCTGTAACACAACACAATGATTCACTGTTCCCGATGACATCGGTGGTGGCCACGTTTCAACAAATTTACTCTCACTAACTGTCAAACTAAATGCATGTGTGAACAACTGTGTTTTTGGATGTGTGTGAGATTATGTGCAAAATAAATCAGCATTGTTTTTTGTGTCCCTTTCAGATTCAGATTCAGATTCAGATTACTTTATTCACCATATTGCAGTACAAATGGATTACAGTGCATGTGTTTCACAATTTAGAACAATACAACAGTAAATAAATAATAAATAATTATAAGTAAAGTGCAAGACAGGACAGAACAGTGAGACAACAATAAGACTGTAAAAAGTGCAGTGGTAGGGGACATGGAAACAGTGCAGCATTTAATCCTTTTATGGAGCTTTGTGATAGTTGATAGATTAGTTTAGAACACAAACAAGTCCATCGTTTCTCCCTTACCGCTTCTGTATCACACTTCTGCCAACAACTAATCAGATGTCTTTGAAGTGGTGTTCCCTGGGTCGCATTGGAAAAACGAAGACCACGTTCCTCGTCAATTTATTTGCACTTCCCACCAAATCACATTGATTTGCAGTGAGAACACCTTGAGGGCAAGCCTACACCACCAATTATACAGCAAATACAGTAGATGTGAAGATAAAAGTCTAAATAGGAATATGAATTACATCTCATTAGAAATAATTGGATATCTGTGCTTCCATTTGGAATTATGCTCACATCATTATCAAGTCAAGGGAGGACAAAAGCTTTGCATTGACTCAATCCCCTTCTATCTTTTTCAGTACCGTTTATAGGAACAGTGGCTTCTTCAAATCTAATAGAAAGCCAGAATGTTTATCTCCCCGCATTTTAGATAGAGACCAATTAAACAAATGGTTTATTTAATTGGTTGCTCCATTAGTTGCTATCCTAGAATGAACCACCAAAACTATTTTACATTACTCTTATACTACTAGTTATATGTCATGTGGGCTCCACATCTTGCTGCTCTGGCCAGGGCCCCAGCTAGTATATAAGCAGGGGCTGTGGTGTACATTCTCTTTTTTTTGTATCCACTTTTTCTCCTTATTTTTCTATTTTTCTCCCATCCCAATTTCATATTGCCAATTCTCCCCTTCAATTCTCCCCTCCCCTGTCTTGAACGTTGCTAGACTATGCCTCCCACTGGTCGGCTGTAGTGAGGATAGAAGCCTTACATCACGTGTCCCCTCCAGTACACGAGGAGGCAGCCTGTCGCATCTTTTCACCAGACAGCGCGGACTCTCAGTGGCAAGGAGTAACGCGTCGGAGGCTCACGCTGCCCCCGATACTTCCTGTCTCTGCTGTACAGGCGTCACCCAACCGACCTGTAGGAGTCGCTGTCCACAACGTCCAATCCCCACCCATCGACTTTCCACCCGCTACCTCTGCCAATTGAGATAGTATGAAGACTTGCCCAAGCCGCAGGCAACGCTGACTCTGGGAATCGAGACCGGAGTCTCTTGCATTGGTGACAAGCGCAATCTCCGCTACGCCACCCAGCCGCCCCCTGTGGTGTACATTCTCCCTTTTGTTTCTTTCAGTTAAGGAATACTCTTTGTAGCACCTTCCGATGGCGCAAGAAACTCTTATTTTTTATTTGTTTTTATCTTTTTCCCCCTCCTTTTTCCTCAGATTTTTCTCCCATCCCAATGTTAGTCGTTATGCCAATTCTCAATCCCCTTCCTGGTCGCTGCGCACTTACCCCCCACAGTCGGTCTGGGAGAGAGGAGGCTATCACGTGCTTCCTCCGACACACGTCTAGCCAATCAACCGCTTCTTTTCACCTGGCAGCGCGGACTTTCACCGAGAGGGCGTAGCGTGTGGAAGGATCACACTATCCCACTTAGATCCTATCCGCGCTTAGCAAGCGCCCCGACCGAACTGTAGGAGTCGCTGTTTACAACGACCCGGACCCACCCCGCCAGCTTCTCCCACCCTCTAATACTGCCAATTGTATTAGTGTGAACGGCCAGCCAAGCTGGTGACAACCCCGGAGCTGCGAACAGGCGAATCCTAGCGTCTCCGGGGTTGGTGACGAACGCAATCTCCGCTACGCCACCTGACCGCCCTCGCAAGAAACTCTTCTGTTCTCTTCTCGATGATGAACGCTGTCGAGCTAACCACTCCACCCTAATGGCCCTTTTAAGGGCTGCCTTCCCCACACCTGCCATTCCGAAGTTACCTACATATTTTTCTTCAGCTGCCTCTGGGATTCCCACGCTGTGAGGGCCATCAACTCCTTAGATTGTCCCAGGTGCGCCTCTCTACCCTGGGAAGAGCTGGTGGCTCGCCACTCTGCCTTCATCCGCCAGGTTCTCCAGGAGGACGGCAGTGCTCTCCATCCCCTTCATCTGGACTCCTTGGATGAGGAGCCCCTCGTCGTCGATGGCTCTGTGCTCCACCTAGACTCCCCGGCTTCCTTCGAGTTTGATGAAGAGGAAGGATCCCAGCTGTCGCTGGATTCTACCAGCTCTCCCTCTCTGTCTCTGGTCACCCGCCCATGAGGCAGATTCATCTGGATTTCCCAAGCATCATTCAGGCTGTGACTGAGACTAAGGGGATTCCGCTACCTAGCCCTCCGCCCATGCCAAACCCGATGGTATGGTTGGCGAGTATTTCAGGCAGAAACCTTCTAATTTGCATCCAGTCCCAGGTTCCCGCTCATCAACTTTTACATTGACAAGTCAGGTTGGGATCCTTCTGTCATCAAGACTGTCAGTGTCTACTGGGGCTTTACTCAGGTCGAGGGCTGCATTCTGCAGGCATCCTGTCTGTGGCTTGAGAGTGCTTTCATCTTGCTTTTCTGCCTGGATGTTATTTCACCCCAGGAGAGAAATCCAAAACCAAAACAGAGGCTTCACCAACAAGCTCCCCGAACTGGCCGACAAGTGAGTGTCTGAAAGAACCGGGTTAGCCCCCTCGCTCCCAACTTGTTCTAAAGTTGTTGCTTGTTGTGTTTCATGTGTTGTTGTTGACAATGTCAATGAACAACAAAGAAAGCATTCAGCCAAACACAGTTACAACTTTTAGGAAAGAATATTCCTATCAACAATTGATTGGCCCTGGTAAGAGAGCTGTGAGCCTTGTCACATCTGGTGACATCACATTCACTCTATACTGTCCACAGTGAAGTGGTTAACACTGTTTCTGTTTAGCTTATGCCCCCTTTCCATCCAAGTCCACCATGGGTGATGCTAGTTCAGAACCAGCTTGCAGCGGTGGGGACCCATATGCCATAGAGTTCATAGCAGACCACAACAACGACTGCAACATATCAATCACAGACCAAAGACTACCTGGAGACGCACAATAGAGAAAGAAAGAAAAGAGGCAGGGTGCAGCTCATGGCCTGAAGCAAGAACAACGGCAGCTGACCGGGAGAAGTGGAAACGCTCTGTGAAGGCCTTATGTGCCACTAGGCATGAAGTGGATAGGTAACAGGTAACTACATCGACTAGACTTCCCACTAACTGAATTCTACACAGTATGTCCATAAAAGTGCCCGCTGGTTCCCCCGACCTAAGTAAGCTTCTGGGCCCTCATTCATCAATGTGTGCGTAGAACTTGACCTATTTCCACACGTAAGCACGGAATGTAGAACTAGTGTACGCACAGGGAAGTCGGGATTCATCACACGGTGCGTACGCAGGCTCTATGCTCCTCCGTGTTGATGAATACCACTTTGTTCTACCGTCAATGCTCGTGCATGATTATCCATATATGGTCATGAAAATAAGGAAACACCCCCCATGGGATGTGAAATAATGGACTGACCCGAGCGGAACTCTGAGAAACTCCACGAAGATTGTTGTGCTGCTGTCGAACCAAGAAGACACTATCGCGTATTATGGGATAAATAAAAGGCGGACTTGTAAACGGTGATGTCAGATATCAACGGCTCCCTAAGACCATTGCTGCAATTCTGCCTGGACAGCTCAAAATACTAATAAAGACCGTTTGTTGACCACTGTTTGGCGTTGGTTGTGTGTCATTATAACCGTGCTGTAATATGAATGCCTTTATTAGTTGTGTTCGATTGGCTATATGATTTTTAGAGGCATCTATTTTGTTGTCGGCTAATAAAGACCGCGCTGGAATATGACTGCCTTTTCCCATGTTGTTTGATTAATACCCAGGGATTAAAGTTCTCCTCAATTTTATTCCAAATCGCGATGGATCTCCCGTCAATTTTCTACCTGCTGCATATGATTTCTAGAGGCATACTACAATCTATTTTGATGTCAGTATTGGGTAGCCTATATAAACAATAATAGAGAACATATACAAGAACAATGAATCTCACTGCATGTATGATGTAGCCTGCCTTTCAATACATGAACTTGAATTCCATCATGTTTGTGTGCGGGACTCACAAGGCTGTTGTCACAATGGGTGGTACCGGTACAGTGATAATTACAGTCCACACAATATCACGATCCATGCCATAGCCTATGTTCTATTAGGACATGATCTGTGACGACAAATGTTCTAGAATGTTTGAAGATATCATACTCTGACAGCATGCCCATGATCAACAAAAACGCGAACTTGAATCCCATCATATACATAGTCTGTCCACTATAGTGTCATTGCAATGCGTTTTCTATTCTTTCTTATACAGTAAAAAGGGGGAAGAACACTATATTCATATGACTTGTATTCTGCTTACAGCTTCGAAATTCCACTTGTTTCGTTTAACGTAAAGCCTTTTAAATATAATCAAAACGGACCGTGTTTCTGCGGTCTGCGCAAAATAATAACGAGTTGAGCTTTATGATTTATGATGAATTGAAAATGGGGGACCCTGATGTAAACAAGACGAAAGTTGGTCTGCATCCCCAATTAACAATTGTATGTACTGAGCTGTAATGTACTGTACCCATTCTGCAATCTGTTAATAAACTTTTCAATCAATCAATCAATCAAGCTACGCGGAGCGCAGTCAGTCAGTAGCCTACACCCCGTATATTCCGATAACGCTATATAAACCATGCTGCATTCATTCTGAGAGAAAGATCTATTATTCCAAATGCTATTTATAGGGTTTTGACCATAATTACACTACTGTTGCTATTTTACAATGAACTATAATGAACTACGGTTCGTACAGAACATGCCAGTGTTATTATGCACAGAAACTCATTTCCTTGTTGTAATAATATATTCTACCACTGGGCGCCAGGTACGCCTGGTCTGACCTGTGCGTAGATGTAAGCACAGAGTCAAGTTCAAATCGAAATTGATGAATCCCACTCTTTGCTTAGAAATGATCGTACGCACAGGGTAAGCACAGATCTGTGCGTAGAACACGTTGATGAATGAGGGCCCTGGTAGCTCCTCCATGGCCCATTCCATGGTCCCTGGAAGCCCTGGCTCAGGCGCACAGCAGTGATTTTCACCTGCTTATCCTCGAACAGCGACTGATGGGTTCTGAAAGGCGGAGCCTGGAGAGTCGAGTCATCACCCCTGTTGTTATTAAAACTATCCAGAGCGCTAGTGCCCCATCCACTACTGTTTACGCAGGGAAGTGGCTCTCCTTCCAATCCTGGTGTGAGGCCAGGTCTCTGGACCTGATTTCCTGTCCTCTGGAATCGGTTCTCCAGTCTCTGTTAGACAACCTTGGCTGTGAATGTTTATGCATCAGCTTTCTCTACCTGTCACTAGGATTTGGAGATAAGCCTCTCTTCAGTCATTCTCTGTTTAAGGGGGATTAAGTGCCTTAAACCTGTCAAGTGCAGTTTGACACCACAATGGAACCACTCACTGGTACTGCATAGCCTGATGGAGGATCCTTTTGAGCCTCTGGAACAGGCTATTTTGAGTCAGTTGTCTTCTAAGACATATTTTGTCCTGGCCATCACTTTGGCAAAGCGCGTCAGGATGCCTGGCCATCAATGGAGATCGTAGCAGCGCTATCCTTAGGCCTAATCCGGAAGGCAGGCCCACGGACATCAGGAGCTCTTTCCGCTCTATTGATATTGTTATAAAGGCTTTCTATCCTCCTCCCCATACAGATGATAGGGAGAGGAACATGCATCTACTATGCCCTGTCTGCTCTCTATCTATGTGAGACACCCAAGCTGGTCAGACTCCAGGGGTCTGTGTCAGAGCTCACTCCATGTTTTATTATTATTATTTTTTAAGATTTATTTACCCAGGGTAGGTTCGCTGAGCACAGATGCTCTTTTTCAGGAACGCCCTGCTTCACATTCACACAGTTCCATTCACACCTGGGAGCTGCCCAGTACAACCACAGTCGACACCATTGGCCACTGAGCAACTCCACTGGAGCAGTTGGGGGTTAAGTGCCTTGCTCAAGGGCACTTCAGTGGTAGTCGTTAAGGGTATGGGAGAGAGTTATGAATTCACTTCCCCAGCCCAGAATTTTCCTGCCGGTCCCGGGGATCGAACCGGCGACCTTCCGGTCACAAACCCGCTTCTCCAACCTTTAGGCCACCGCTGCCCACAATTGCCCCCATTCTACAATTGTGAGCTACCCTGCGTTTCACCCCTACTGGGGTCTTAACCTTGTGATATAGCCATTTAGGCTTATCTGGGTTTCACTTAGCCTTCTTATAGACTTTTTTGGTCAGCCATTATCTTTTGTCTGTTTTTGAAAATATGTCTGGTTTTTACACACTGATGACCCCAGACCCCCTGAGGGTTAGGTGTTCACCTATTCTGCCAGGGTATTTTTCATCGGTTTTGGGTATGTGGGTCTTTAAAACCTTAGATTTATTTTTTTAGATATTCTCCTTGCCTATCACTTTTGGTGTTGCCAGTAGCCCATGGTAGCCCTGGTTTGTGATAGGTGCATTGGTAAAATTATTTGAACTGGCCCGCTATTGGCACACAGAGCAGTGCAATAGGCAAAGCAAGATGCCTGCATTCATATAACTAGAGTTACATTTCATAACTATGGTTATCTAGAGGGGATATTCAGTGATGAATAATGCAGTGTGGGGTCGCCAAGTTCACATGTACTATAGCTTTTTGGTGTTTTTAGATGATCACAGGGGATTTCATGCTGCATGTCTTCTTTTTTCTACTCACAGTCTAAGACGAATATGGTTCTCAAACCGTTCACACAAACTTCAGAGCTATAGAGTACATTCTGTTCAGAATCACGGCACACAACAGAGGAGCATTCTGTTTTGGTTGAATTTTTAAGTGCATACAACTATTCATAATGAACAAAGCCCACCAATGAATGATCGTCTCAAAGTTATGGAAAACCAAACACACTAAAAGGTTTTGGCTATGCTTGTGTTGGATGGCAAAGCCAATGATGAATGACATGAGAATTATTTGTAACCACCCGGGTGCAGACATGACAAATGCCCTTAACAACCTCTACAGGGAAACGTGTTTTTAATTTTTTTAAAGCAATAACTCATTCATTGTTGATTTTTGTGTGTGTTGTCTTTGCATTGGTTTTATATAAGCAGGTAAGTTACAGGGGCCATTAACGTATAACAGTATTTTGTTATATGACATGAAACTCAAAATGGGACAATTGGACGATATTTCAATCGTTTAACTTTTTATTGTTGGGTGAACTGGATTGTTGTGACAGCTTGACTTGTTGTTTTGCTTTTGTGCGTTAGAAATGCCGTTCCGAGGCCCCTTCAGTAATAATGAAGGTGATGATAGGTCAGGCCCACTTGGGAAACTTTTACTATGCGCTGCATCAATTACCTCACCACAGCAACTCCTTGTTAGAAGGCCAATAGCCACAACTATAAACTTCATATTGGGGAAGCAGTCGCCAAGTTACTCTGTGATAATATTGAAGATCCATATCGTTTCTGTTTTACAGCAATTGTGCTGCAATTTACTGTGTTCTGTGGTGTATATCGGCCCTTGACCAAATGTCATGGTATGCCAACAATAATCTCAGTGTGCAAAAAGTGGCGGTGACTGAAAGCATTTATTTCTAGTTACCATGGTGAGTCACCTGTCAACAAATCAACAAATGAGCCAACACATATTGATTGAAGATAATTCCAGAGGTCAAATGTCAATTTGAGTGGACGTATCATATGTGATTACAGCAAGCTAAAACCACTCTGCCCGCTGAAGCACTCTGTTCAGTTCTGTTCATACTGATATAATCTGATAAAAGAACAGTATGTTGTAGGCCAAATAAAAACCTGATCAAACCTCTATTTCTTCCAATTTATGACACACAACACTCCTCAACCTCTTTTACAATGTTGTGTATACAGTATGATGGATGCTTCAGTTTGAGTCACAGCAGACTGAGAAGCAGTTTGAGTAGTTTGAGTACACAGGAAAATACAATCATAAAATCAAAGTGTCTCAACTTAGATCAAAAAGTTTCTCAACTTCAATCATGCACTGTCTCAACGTAATGAATGGAAGCGGATACGGACCACTAAAACTAGAGAGGTGTTTTTGGCCAACAGCTAGGCTAGTGGTCCGTATCCGCTTTCATTAATTTGTGCTAAGCTAGGCTAGCTTTCTATTGAACGCACAGAATGCACATTTGCTATCTATCTTCTTGTCTGACTATGGAGCGGTCAACATTTCCGAGTGTCACTGTTGAGACACATAAATACAAGGTGTTCAGAGACATAGCTGTTCTGTAACATTGTCTCTATAACTTTATTTATATAACAGCACCTTTCATACATGGATTGCAGCTCAAAGTGCTTCACAGCAAATAGCATAAAATTAACATAGGCATACAATTAGCATACAGTTGACAGAATAAAAGCAAAGTGCAGACATAAGAATAGGTATAAAAGACAATAAAAGTAGTGCAATGTAGAAAGTGCAGACGTACGAATAGGCATAAAATAAGTACAATAAGTATGGGCGGCTACGTGGCGTAGTGGGCAAGGCGCTCGCCACGAATGCGGAGACGCTGGGCTCGCCTGTTCGAGCCCAGCGCTCCACATTGCTTTCAGTTTAGCTGGTCGTTCATACTAATACACATTGGCCGTATTGGGGGGTGGGAAACTGATGGGTGGGAATCGGGCGTTGTGGACAGCGACTCCTACAGGTCGGTTGGTGCGCCTGCGCAGTAGAATCAGGAAGTGTCGGGGGCAGCGTGAGCCTCCCACGCGTTACTCCTCGCCACTGAGAGATCGAGCTGCGCAGGTGAAAAGATGCGACTGCTGTTACCTCAAGTACCGGAGGGGACTTGTGCTATGTATGACTTAGTCCACATTGCAGCCGGCTTGTGGGAGGCAAGAAACAGCGTTCGTGACAGGGGAGGGTTGAATTGGATGATACGAAATTGGGATGGGAGAAAATATAGAAAATGGGAGAAAAAGTGGATCAAAAAAAAAAAAAAGTACAATAAGTACAGTGTTGCTTGAAGCATGTGAACCCCCCCCAGAACAGCCAGTCCCCCAAACACCCCACATATCAATCCCCACCACATCCCCATCCAAGAAACACCCCTGATAAAGCATGTCATGACCGAAGGAAAACACAAACAGCCCGCGCGACACTGCCTCTGGAGAAGTCAACATTTCTCCATCTCCCCCGGTCCTAGCGACCTCACCACCACGATGGAAACCAGCTAACTCCACGCTCCCACCCCCAAACTCCACGAACGAAACACACGTCACACGCCCCAGGATCTGCAGCCACACCAAAGGAGCCCCGACTCCAAACACTCAAGCAGACAGACACAACAGCGGTCAAATGAGAAGACATGCAGCACCACGGACGGTCCGAGACGACACCGGGACCCCCGGGACACCCCCCCGAAACACTGCAGAAGCCGTAGCGAGCCCCCCACGCAAGGAATCCCCAAAACGCCAGCAAACCGAGGGAGCCCAATGATGAAAACCAACCAAAATCCACCAAACAGACCAGCACCCAACTCCAGGAAAGGTCCGGGAAAGGCCCAGCCGAAGCCATAGGCTCCAACCAAACCCCCCCCAGACCTTCCCCAGAGCCGAACACCAGTCTCCCGCATGTGCCCCGATGGACCCCGGCCATTCCCCACCACTGAACTCCCCCAACTCACCATCACCCCATGAAGAACCCACCACAACCCCCACAGCACCCCAAAGCATCCCAAAGGTCCCAGTGCCCTCCCAGACCACCCACAACACCACATGCCCCCCCATCCAACCACCACCATGTCCATTGCCCCACTCCACCCCCACCCCCCCCGGCACAACCACAGGCCATGGAGCAGATGACCCGCCACCCACCTGCAGAATCCAAAAGCAAAAACATAGCACCCACTGATCCCCCCACAATGGCGAGGCCACCAGACAGAGGCAACAAAGCAGCCCACAGAAATGACACCCCCACCACCACACACAATGACACGGTGCCACAATGGTGGCTCAATCACCGTACCCAGCAAACAATCCAAGTACACTCAAACTACCTGCGTCCCCCCCCAACCACGTCACACCCTACCAGAAACTGCATCCCAGATGAAGATATGAATGAACAAAGACCAAAGCGCGAAATACCTGAAAAAAGAAAGTATGGTAAAATAATGCAGTAAAATAGCTGTAATTTACAGTACAATAATCATATCTTCAAATGTTATCCATATTAAAAGGCCAAAGTGAAAAGATACGTTTTTAGCTTACTTTTAAAAATACTTAGTGAGCTTGCCTCCCTAATTTCCATATGTATTGTGTTCCACAGCTTTGGTGCATAACTAGCAAAGGCTGCATCCCCAATCTTCTTCTGGCTATTGTTGGGAACCTTTAGTAAACAAGTGGTAGATGACCGTAGAGTCCTTGGGGGTATATAATTAATAAGTGAATTTGCAATGTAGCTTGGTCCTGTTCCATTTAGTGCTTTGTATACAAGGATGATAACCTTAAAATCAATTATAAAAGTTATCTGTAGCCAGTGTAGAGTATATAACACTGGAGTAATGTGCTCTCTCCTCTTGGTTCTGGTTCTATAGCGTTATGGCTTGCTCAGCACCTGTCTGCATATATGTCGCTTCAGCGTATATACACTGAATAAAAAACGTCCACCATGTACCTTTACATGCCAGCATTCATCTGGCCACACCCCCATCCGCTTACCTACATAAGCAGGGGTGGGGCCACACACTCACCTCCTTCTCAAATTTCATCCACAAAGAAGTGCCTGCTCACATGCCCACTTGACGTGGAGAAAAATATTTAGTCTGAGGAAAGGAAGAACAAGAAAAGAAAGGAGATACGTTGACATCATATCTTTATTTTCTCTCTCACTATTTTCGAGAAAATACGGCGATATTGTCTTCGTTACTGTCTGGAAGATGATGATCATTCTACACCTCCACCGTTTTTTCCGTATTAGGAGCTCACGCCGCTGACATGCTTCCCAACTACAATCCTGCTTGCTGCGGCTGGATGGGGTAAGACCCTCCAGCAACACAGCTGGACTGTAGGACACACCGACTGTTGTGAGAAGCGGTGGGTTCCAGGTTGGGTATGTACTGTTTTGATTGCGAGCTCTGGTTGTTGTTGATGCTATGGGGGTTAGCTAACAATTTACGAAACGCCGACCCCAGGCTAAGGTCCTCTGCTTGGCTTAACACGGCGGTCGGAGGATCTTGGCCTGATGCCCATGATGACTAATCTAGTGGCCCGCGCTAGGTTCTGGTGATCCCAGGATTCTAGAGCGGATGCTTCTCTGTCCCGTGTAGGCCCCATCTTTCATATACAAATGAAAGTTTACCCTAACGAGGAAATGTGGGCATAAGATCTTCTTTATCGGAAGTTCCATGCTCAAAGGGCCCCGTGTGTGTCTGGATCACCGTTGAAACTGTGTTCTGACATCTCTTTTTCTTTTCCCTGTTAGGGAAGGGATTGGGACAGCGGCCTGTCTGCAGTGTAGCTTGTTATGTCATTGTATACAGTTCAGGTGTTGGCTGGTTAGCTTGCGTGCTAGTTATGGCCTACTGCCAGTCAGCTGTTAGCCGCGCAGCTGTTTAGCTGCGGCGTTAGCTCGCTGTGTTTACCAGGCTGGTATACGTTATCGGCTGTTAGCTTAATGCTACACTGTTGAACGTTCTGAGACTATAACATGCTTTAAACACTCTGACTACGATGTCATCTTTGACAGAGGATGTTAGTCGAACCTACCGGGAGCCCGGCCGGTGAGGACTGCGTCAACAAGGAGAACCGTAGCGGCGGGGTGGAGCAGCGACGCTGCCCGTGTCGTCAACACAGGAATGCTGTGTTTACTATCGGTGCCCTGTTAGCCGGACTGCAGTTCGCTTGGTCTGCGCTCACGGTAGGAAAGGTCCCGACCAGACCTTAAAACGCGTCTTCTTCCTTCCCTTCTAATGTTTTGTAATAACGATGTTTTCCAAAACGGGTGTTGCTGCAATACATTTAGGATACAACGCGAGTTGTGTGTGAATTGTCTTGTCACTGGTATTAGCTTCTCCATGCAAATCGGGTTTTTTGTTACAGATGTAAAAATGATCTGGTTTGTTGTGTTGAGAAACATCATGTGTGTTCATGTACCGTGTACTCACAACTAAGGGGGAATTAACCTATAAAGCTATGCTTAGTGACATATGAGTGAAGAATGAATTCTTTTCTCAGCCTGTAATGACAATGAACAGTGTGTTCACATATTAACAGGTTTACCTGTTCAACTGGCCGTATCATGGGTAAGGTAGGAAGGGTGTTCCCCCCGGTTCCCTGGGGACTTCCCCACCCTCCTCTCAGACATGTTGTTTACAATATATTGTGTCACTGTGTTGTGGAGATACGATGTAACCCTTAGCTTAGTTGCTGGGGTTGTGCTAAACCACTTGAGAAACTATATTTTCCTAAAGAAAAGATTGTTTGGTCACTTTTCGTGTGTGCTTAGCAAGGCCTGTGGCCGATGCTAATCGAGAATTATGTATTCTCTCATTATGAAAAACGGCGTTCCTCTGTAGAGTGTAATTACCATTTTTTGTGGTGATAAAGGGTTGTGTGTGTCTTGTGATCTACAACTGGGTTAGGTTGGCCACAGAAGCACATGTGTAAGTCTGGTACCGGGGCTCTTAAGGGGGCCCTCTCTATTCTGTGTTTTTTCCTTAGTAAAAATCAGATAGCAGGTTAGCACATGAGCTGTGTGAAGCTGTTAGACACTTCATGTAGCTGACTATGACTGTGTCATGCTCTTTTTTGTCAGTATCATGGGTGTGGGGTCGTAAAGGGGTGAACTGGTAATCCTTTCCTCCCCTTTTGATGGGCAGGGGTTACAACCTCCTGTCCTTCAAGGTTCCTGTCACGTTGCTGTTCGGCACGTTACAGGGTAAGAGGGGGGGGGGGGGGGAGTTTCCTGGTCCCACGCCCTGGAAAATTGGGCGTGTGCACCGCAGAAATTCCCCCGCCATAGAGTACGTCACTGTGCGTGTCTCTGTTGGTAAGACTTCCGTGAGCTGTTCAGGTCCATATGATGGATCTGTTTCAGGGAGTGGTCAGGGCTCCTCCTCACGAAGCTCCTACTCGGGCCTTCTGTGAGTTAGGACTCTCCTTCCCTGTGAGGGAGCCTCCTCCTCAGATTGTCAAGGTTAGTAGAACTTCAAAAAGGAGTCCTGCTCTATTGTGTGTGTATTCGATTCAATTCGATTATTGAGTGTGTATTGGTTCAGTGCCTCCTCCTCGGAGAGCCCTAACCCAAAATATTACATGGCTCAATGTTGCAATATATTCTTTTCAATCTATACAGCTCGCGTGGGAAGTCTCTCTGGGGATTTCCGTCTCCTCCCTATGGGAGGGTGGTGGGATGTAAAAATGTAAAAAGAAATTACCCTCAGCGGCGTCACGAGGGATTCATGTCAGTCTGTGTTCTTTCTTTTTTGAATAAAAAGAGGAAGGTACATGAAGCACGACGGCTCCGTGTCGTTCTCCCAGGCGACTTGGAGGAACAATGTTTGGTGTCTTGCTAGACTATCCATTGATGTGTTTGGGTCTCGACGCATACATAGTGCTGGCTCAGGTGTGTTTCTGTGACAGAATCACACAGGGGCTAAGTGCGCCTTGGTTGCTTGTTAAAACAGCGTTTTTATAGGGCAACTGGGATGGAGTTTTGTCTCTTCCGAGCGCCAGTTTACTAGGTTTTCTCGATGAATTCTCGTTCATATCTGGGGGATGTTAACGGAATAGATCTGAACATAGGTAGAGGGGTCTCACGCCCTTGGGGTGGGCCACTGAGCACGGTCTAAATGGGGACCGTCTGGGTGGCGCCCTCTTTTCATGTTTTAGATCGACACGCATACCTACCCCCTCTCCTGGAGTGGGCATGTCGGCGTGGTTAGGACACAGGACTGGTCTGGTCACGCTGGTCCAGGTCAGTTAACCCGTTGTCCGCCGGGGATGCAGATCTGCTGTTCTGGTACCCTGAGGGACTTGTGCTTTTTTCGGGGGGGAAAATGCCAGGTCGGTCCGGGTGTCGCAGGGTTAGGCGCTATGGAGACCCTTTGTTGGGTACATGTTGTACTATCGTAATGGCTTACGGCCATACCAACCTGTACACGCCTGATCTCGTTCGATCTCGGACGCTACGCAGGTTCGATCCTGGTTAGTACTTGGTTGGGAGACCGCCTGGGAATACCAAGTGCGGTGTGCTTAGGGCTGGTTCTCCATTCTTTTCACTCCTCTCTCACACGTGGCGAAGAGGGGGCTGTTGGGGTGGTCTTGGACCTCCTCTGGTAACCCTGTGCTTCCTGTGCCGCCGGGCCCGGTCCGAAGTAAAGTTTCGTTGATACCGTAGGCCTGGGATAACCCTTTTTTGAAAACTGAAACACTTGTACTGCGGTATAGCCAGTGTATGCCCGCAGGTGTGTTTAAGAGTTTTTTCTTGAGGGGTTATAGGAACAACCACCGCATATGGTAACGACAGGGTGGTTGGTTCCCTGGTGTGTTGGAGCAGAGTCAACTCCCGGGTTACCCGGTTGAGTGTGCCCCTGCATGTTCATGACGTCTGCCAATCATGTCAGCCTTCTCTGCCTCGACCCCTCTGGGTGGTTTTTTTTTAATGGAGGCTTTGTCATGCAACAACGCCTATACGCCCCTTCCGCCGGGGGGGCTGTTTTCAGCTGACTCCTTTGGCGCCTGTCTCGTCCGCAGTGCTCCAGGCTCAGGTTATAGCCTGTTGCCTGGTTTCCCCGGTGCGCTGCCTGCTTACATTGGTTAACCTTTTTTGTGTGCTTACGGCCATGCTGACTGCCTGTTCTGCAGGGTCAGTGTGCCAGGCGGTGTGCTATTGGGGGGAAAGGGCCCGCTCTTGGAGGGGCCTTATCCGAATATGCTGGCGATGTGGGGGGCGGTGTCACTAAGTGACCACCTGGTGGGGTCTTGATGCCTGGCGTCATTGACCTCTCCGGGCCCCCGTTTTCCAGGGGATCCAGTCCCTTCAGTGGGTCTGGGTCTTCCTTCGCGCTCCGCTGCTACGGCCTTGCCACGGGGTTGGGTTTGCTCTTAACCCCGTGATTTCTGGGGGCAGTAACGAGGTTGTTCCTTCCGTTCGTTCCTGGGTGGCATGCGGGTTGTGCGTGTGTGTAGTCGTGGGGTCAAGCCACGGTCTGCTCACCCTGTGCGTTGAGTTGCTTGAGTGCCTCTTCGCACGGTCGGATCCGTCGCCCTCCCGTGAACCTCCAATAGGGGGGGTATCCTCCATTAGGGAGGGTCGGGGGGGCTCGGTCCTCCCCGGCTGATGGTTGTGGGGGGCCTCAGCGGGGTACATTCGTCGGGCTATGGCTCCGCTCAGCCCCTGTTATGCAGACAGGTGCTGAGCAAGCCATAACGCTATAGAACGAAGGGTTATGTATATAACCCAGTTCTATGAGTTATGGTGCGCTCAGCACCTGGACGCCGCTGCAGCCCTTGATTTTTCATTGTGGTGAAATTTGTTGGGAAGGAGGTGAGTGTGTGGCCCCACCCCTGCTTATGTAGGTAAGCGGATGGGGGTGTGGCCAGATGAATGCTGGCATGTAAAGGTACATGGTGGAAGTTTTTTATTCAGTGTATATACGCTGAAGCGAGATATATGCAGACAGGTGCTGAGCGCACCATAACTCATAGAACTGGGTTATATACATAACCCTTCGTTAGTAGTCTAGCTGCAGAGTTTTGGATGAGCTGAAGTCTCTCCGTGGGTTTTTTCGGGAGACCGGTAAAAGGGGCATTACAATAATTTAGTCTGCTTGGAATGAAAGCATGGATCAGTTTTTCAGCATCCTTTTGTTTTATAAACGGTTATACTTTGGCTATATTTCTAAGATGGAAGAATGACGTTTTTCTTACCTTGTTAATGTGTGACTTAAAGGAAAACTCCAACATTTTGGGAAATTTGCTTATTTAACATCTTCCCTGGAGTTAGACAAGAAGATACATACCTTTTTTGTCTCTGTGCATGCATTAGGCTTAGGGAACGCCTGCACCGTTAGCGTAGCTTAGCTTCATCACTGGAAGTGGGTCAGACTTTTACCCTGAAGTTCCCTACAGTCACGAAATACACTCCAAATACAACTCCAAAACGTTCCTGTAAACATGTTGTGACCTGTGTATTTACCACGTGGATAAATAAAAAATAATTGAATTCGACATTTATGTTTTCTAAGCAAATATACTCGGAACTATTTTTTACCTAACCACTCCTCTCTGGGCGCAGTGATTTCACGCAACGCAGTGCTACTTTCTAACGCTAACGCCAGTGTTTGTTTACATTTTCATTTCATTCAAAGGATCATAACCGGTTGAAGTTTATGGATACCATGACTGTGGTAAGTTTTAATTTATATTTTTAGATGGAAGGCTGGACTATCGACCTAGTTAGCCCCTTTCCTGACTGCGATGCACGGCTACAGGGTTTGGGCGAGTGAATCCACACTTGTTGTATTATTATAACTAATTTATTGTGTAACGCTAGCCCCTTAAAACTTACCACAGTCATGGTATCCATAAACTTCAATCGGTTCGGATCCTTTGAATGAAATGAAAATGTAAACAAACACTGGCCTCGACGTTAGAACATAGCACTGCGTTGCGTGAAATCACTGCGCCCAGAGAGGAGTGGTTAGGCAAAAAAAAATTCAGAGTATATTTGCTTAGAAAACGTAAATGTCGAATTCAATTATTTTGTATTTCTCCACGTGGTAAATACACAGGTCACAACATGTTTACAGGAACGTTTTGGAGTTGTATTTGGAGTGTATTTCATGGGGGACTGTAGGGAACTTCAGGGTAAAAGTCTGACCCACTTCCAGTGATGAAGCTAAGCTACGCTAACGGTGCGGGCATTCCCTAAGCCTAATGCATGCACAGAGACAAAAAAGGTATGTATCTTCTTGTCTAACTCCAAGACTACAGCTCGGCATTCAATACCATAGTCCCCTCCAAACTCATAGCCAAGCTCAGGGACCTGGGCCTGAACTATGACCTCTGCCAGTGGGTCTTGGACTTCCTGACGGGCAGACCCCAGGTGGTGAGAGCAGGCAACTGCACCTCCTCATCCATCACCCTCAACATAGGGGCCCCCCAGGGCTGTGTTCTGAGTCCCCTCCTCTACTCCCTGTACACACACGACTGTGTGGCTCAGCGGAGTAGCAACACAATCATCAAATTTGCTGACGACACAGTGGTGGTGGGCCTGATCTCTGCAAACGACGAGAGGGCCTACCTGGATGAGGTCAAGGTCCTGGCGGGATGGTGCCAGGAAAACAGCCTCTCCCTGAACGTCAGCAAAACAAAGGAGATGATTGTGGACTTCAGAAGGTCGGGGGTCAAGGACTACAGCCCCCTCAGCATCGACGGGGCACCGGTTGAGAGAGTGAACAGCTTTAAGTACCTCGGAGCCTACATATCCGAGGACTTGACATGGACCACACACATTGACAGTGTTGTGAAGAAGGCACGACAACGCCTCTACTTCCTCAGGCGCCTAAGGAAGTTCCAAGTCAGTCAGAAGATCCTTAAGAACTTCTACTCATGTACAATAGAGAGCATCCTGACTGGCAACATCACCTCCTGGTTTGGGAATAGCACTGCACAAGACCGAAGCAGACTACAAAGAGTGACGCGTTCAGCCGAACGCACAATTGGAGGGGGGCTCCCCACCCTCCAGAACATTTACAACAAGCGGTGCAGGGGCAAGGCTAAGAGAATCATTAAGGACTCCAGTCACCCGAACAACTGCCTCTTTGAACTGCTGCGGTCAGGCAAGCGATACCGGAGTCTCAAGGCGAGCACAGAAAGACTCAGAAGAAGCTTCTATCCCCAGGCCATCAGGCTGCTCAACGAACAATGAACACTACACAACAACCATCAAACGCACATAGCACACACTCACTTTAAACAAACACACTGTAGCACCCACTCCCCACACTTTATAGCACACACTCACTTTAAACAAACACACTGTAGCACCCACTCCCCACACTTTATATTTATTGATAAAGGATTGCACTACAACTCGTACACCTTACTGTAAATTGTACCTAAATTGTACCTCATCCCATTTCTGCTTTGCACTATATAGTATTGTATATTAGTACACTGCATAGTATTGTATATTATATGGTAACTCAGTTACGTCTATTCTGCATCGAACATTGTACATATGTCTATACTGAACACTGTGACCTCATTTTCTACTAATTTACATGCTATACTATGTTATTGATACTTATCTTGTCTAGCACAGTCTCTGGAGCGTAACAGTAAGAAGCATTTTGTATAAAAGTATTCTGTACTTCTGTATGACAACTATTAAAGAAACTTGAAACTTGAAGGGAAGATGTTAATTCCCCAAAATGTTGTAGTTTTCCTTTAAAGTTAAAATCTGAGTCTATGATGACACCAATACTTTTAACTTCAGGTTTAATCCAAGGAGTAAGCTTTCCCATGTTTTTCAGTAGCATTTCTTGTTTTGTTCCAGGGCAGACTACTAGGATTTCATTTTTGTCTTTGTTTAACTTTAGGAAGTTATTGCTCATCCATTTATGTAGCTATTGCTAAGAGACAGGCAGGCAATATATGGCTGTAGTGTCATTTGGTTCCGTGGAGATGTACAGTTGTGTTTTCTGATGATATGAATAGAATAGAAATACTTTTATTATCCCGTGGGAAATTTGACACTGCAAATCGCTCAACATTTAAACATTTAGACAGAACAAGTCACGAATTAGAATAATAAAACAAATCAAATCAAGTTGCCTAGGATAAGAGTAGAGTAAAATAGAATAAAAATGGAATAAAATATACAGTAAATAAATACAGTAAAAATATACTTCATCATATATAAAATATATCCCCTATTGTCCTCACGGCCCCCAACCCTCTGGCAAGTCTCAAGGTCGTGGAACGAAGACATGCATCACATCTACATTAACAGGGCCTGTTTGTGTCCACTGTAGTGTGACATGACGGATGACGGTTCCACTACCATGGACGTCCGCTCAGCCTTCCTCATGTTGACAACGACTGTGGCATTCTGGACACCGAGGGCTTTTAAAGTGATAAGCTGCGTGTATTTCCCAAATGCAGATCTTTGGTATTACAACCCTGGACATCTGTTTAAACCTGATTGCTAAACCAGACCCTTTTTATTGTGCGTTCCTGTTTTCACCCCCATTCTGACCCTTAACATTCATAATCGAAAAAATGATGAGTCGTGAAAGGATCTTTCCAGGGACAGGATATCGTTGATGATAAAACACAGATGCCAAAAGTTTCCCCCACATTGGAGATGATGTCAGTTTGTCCAGTATAGAAAATGTGTTTGCCAAAGCAAGCTGTTAGACGACAATGCAGAGGCTGAGTATTAACCATTTCAGTTGTAACCCCACCCCCCCTAAAGGTTTTCTCAGACTTCTATCTTGGAATTTTAGAACCCCCGTAGCTTTCAATGCTCAGTAGCCATTGTTACATCGTCGCTAGGATGTTCAATTCTCAAGATTCTCTGTCTCACACGTGAGATCGTACACCCATGTTTTGATCAATGAAAGGGAGCCGATTGAATGCGTACCACCAGGGTAAATCATGCGTCATCACATTGTATCTGGGGGGTTGGAACAGATTTATATAGCTCCCCATCTGGCTGTAATATTCCCCTTATTTGTCAGATAATGTATCAGGAAATCCCTCAGGTGATGCTACAAGTCATCCTGATGAACAACTAAGATGATGCAAAACACATGACATTTGCCAGAGGGAAACCTATCCACAGAATATTTATAAATATATGAAAGACTTATGAACATAATATGATGGATAGGGATATATATTATATCCAATGTGTGCAATAGACTGCTGCAGTCATTTTACCAGTCCTCTTCGTTGCTGTTGTATGCTGGGGGGGCTACATCAACTCAAGGGACACCAACACACTGAACAAGCTGGTGAGGAAGGCTAGCTCTGTGGTGGGAATTGACTTGTCAAACTGAAACTAGAGGTGGTGGCACTGGCAGAGAGTAGGATGAGAAGGAAGCTGGCTGCTATCCTATCTACAGTATGAGGAGCATGTTCAGCCACAGACTCATACCCCCCCCCCCCCCCCCCCAAAACACCACTAACCGCCTCGGCCAGTCCTTCGTACCAGCGGTCATCAGGCTCCACAACCGTGGGCAGGGACTGCTGCCGCCAGCCAGAGAACTAATGGCGGCAGAACATGAGAACCCCTAGGAATGTCCACCTAACCTGCACGGACTACAACGTACAACATATGACATATATCATCCCACTTAGGGTACCTTGTGTATACTGCACCTGTGAATACTATAGTTACTTTACTTATTCATATTCTAATTCTTTATTGCCCATATTTATTGAAACATAATATAACTGAAGCATACAGACCCTCATCTGCACCTTTGGTTACACTGTTTACTTTCCATATTCTTATATTCAGAGTTAATTATATAATTTACACTGTTTATTGTTTTGTGGTTTATATTCAGATAAAATTGTGTTGCCTATATTCATGTCTTTCTACTATTACAATGCCCATACCTGTACCCCCCCCCCATGCTGCTATGATGCCCAAATTATAATATCTTATCTTATATATATATATTAACATATATTAACATATAAAACCTTAAAGGGGAACTACTTGATGACATCACAAGTTTGATTGTGGTTTCTGGCTTCATGAGAGAGTAGCTCATGTTCAAAAATATTGTCTTATGATTTAGGCAATACATTTTCTTTTGTGTTCCCCTTTAATGCGTTTATTTTTTTTAAACAATTTACCGTATTTTCCCTTTTTGACAACAAGCCAGATAATCCAGAGTAGTAAGAATCAAACTTGATGTCGGGAACTGCTCCTTTTACAATGAGTGGGAGGATTTTGTGGACACACACAACATTTATCCACAGAACAAAGTTTCTTCAAGGGAAGAGGGCGGGTTTGAGATAAGTATTTGGTTGAGTCTACATGGATCCACATAGTCAAAAATCTTTAAGTCCATCTTTAAAAAAATTATTAAAATAAAAAAAACATGGCGTCATCCTCACCAGATGAATTGTGAGGAGACTGTCACCGCCGCCGTGCTTTTGTTTCAAAGTCTTCTGACAAAGATCTACTATTTGCTTCTCTGCCTTAATCCCCAACAATTTCAAATGGGTGGTTTTTCCCATGGTCCTCTTCTTCTTCTCCTTTGAAAACAAGGACCAGTCACAAAACCGCAGGGACCACTCAGGCAATATTTACCTCTCAGCCCCTGAGATCAGATCACTCCTACATCTGGGAGCCTCTGCAGTACATAAACAAAAAAAATCTTGTATTTCTTACACATAAACAAGCACTCACAGAATTCAAGCCTTGACTGAGAAATCAATGTAATTGCCCATACTGTAAGTATGTACTGTATAACGCATGAAGTAGAAAGATATCTTTTGTGACCAGTGGCTTGGAGGGGAGAGGAGGGGTGGGTGGTGCTGGTGGTGGGGGTGGAGCGCAAGGGGGGAGGGGGGCAACCACCCCACACTTTTTTTCTCAGATCCCCAAGTGCCCTTCTTAACATTTTGCACTAGAAATAGCTAGTCTCTATTTCCTAACTGAAGGGGTGCACCTAAAAAGACACACACCAGAAGGACATGTATTTCAGAACTCTTTGTATTTTATAAGCTCATAACGACCAGATCCTGTTGCTCTGAGCAAAGACAGTACCTGGGTGTCCTCTCCCATAGAGACCATACCCTGATGCCCTTAGCAAAGACATACCTGGGTGTCCTCTCACATAGAGACCAGACACTGGTGCCGGACCTGGTGCCCAGAGCCCATGGTATCTGATGTTCTCTCCCATAGGCCCTACCCCTACCCCTATGCAATGTGGGATTTTTAAGCAAGTGCCTTCAGGTTTTTCATTCCTGCCCCTGGAAGAGTCTGTGCGTGGGCTGCTCTCATGACTAGACAAGATGATTACATGGTGATGAATATCTATAATCATTGTGGATCATACACACCAGCGGAGCAGAGATCTGCCGAGACTCAACGCCAAACCTGAAACAAACCCATGCTTGATCAGACGTCCAAAACTAAGCTTTTTAGATCAGTGACCCCATAACATTTGGCTTTTTTGGCTTTCACTCTTGTTAAACCATCTCATTGTGATTGGTTTGTTTGTCAGGCACATGCCTCAGGCACATCTGGAGGGATGTGATGTTGGTGGGCTGGCTGGCTGGCTGACTGGCTGGAGCAGATGAAATGGCATTTGCAGATCAATGTTGGCACAATGATGCTTGGGGGAAAAACACATTTTAAAGTTTGTCTTTTTGTATTTTCTTTGTATTTTAATGTGGAGGAATAATAATAATACGCTCCAAGTTCCAGGACGATTCCCTTCATCTCTTCGATGGTTCTATTCTTCTCCTTCACCTTCTTTTCCTCAATCTCTCCATCTTCTTTCTCCTCCTCATTCTCCTCCTCCCCGTTTACCTCCTCTCGTCCCTCTCATTTTTGTCCTCCACCGCACCTCCTATTTCTTCTCCATCATCCATGCTTCATTTTTGTCTTCCTCCTCCTGCTCCTCTCCTCACACTCCTTCTCCTTCTCATCCAGCACCTATCCCCTCTATTCCTCCTTCTGTCCTCCTCCTGTCCTTTTCCTCTCCCTGTCTCCTCCATCCATCTCCCTCTCCTCTCCTCACCTCCTCCTCCTCTAACCACTTCCTCCTCATCCTCCTCTTCCTCTTTGACCCCCCCCCGAGCAAGCATAATGTCAATATGTGCCACACAGAGAGGCAGCAGGCAGTGCTGATTGTTTGTGTTCGTACCCTGCTGATTTACAGTATAATCTATTCTGTGGGCTATCATTTTCTGGATGAATTTGCTGAATCATTTAAATTGGACTGGGATCCAGAATATGGTTTTGTTGTTCGAGATTAGTTTCAGCCACATATGAGGATCCAAATAATGCAGTAGGCTATAGCATTCTGTTGATTACCGGGATTACCCACGCCAGTGAACAATGTGACCACATTCACCATTCACCCCCAAAACAAGCGTTAACATTCAACTGAAGAACTTGCCATGTAAAGGTTGTATTATCGAACCGACAAGTACATAAGAATGAACGTTCCAATTTTTTCAATCGGATATTATTTGGAATTGAAAGTGAATTGATCCTACTTGGTGAAGATTCTACTCACAGCTTGCAGGAAGGACATTCCAAGAACCTGGCTTGACCCAGACCCACCCAGACATAGACAGTGGTTAGATACAGACAGTATAGTACAGGACATAATTGTAATGGAAAAAACTATTTATTCTCTAAGAGTGAAGGAAGAAGTTTACACTGTTTTTACTACCTGTACCTCCCCTCCCCATCCCCCTTGCTGCTATGATGCCTGCATTTCCCAAATGGAATCAATACAGGAATATCTTATCGTATCTTATCTTAAGAAGAATTTGACCGGTGCGGCTAAGTGGCGCAGTGGGCAAGGCGCTCGCCACTAACGCAGGAGATGCTGGGTTCGAGCCCAGCTCTCTGTGTTGCTTCCGGCTTGGCTGGTCGTTCATACTAATACAATTGGCAGTATTAGGGGGTGGGAAAGCCAATGGGTGGGGATCGGACGTTGTGGACAGCGACTCCTACAGGTTGGTTGGTGCGCCTGTACAGCAGAATCAGGAAGCAACGGGGGCAGCGTGAGCCTCCCACGCGTTACTCCTCGCCGCTTAGAGATCGCACTGTGCAGGTGAAAAGATGCGACAGCTGCTTCCTTGTGTACCGGAGGGGACATGTGATGCAAGGCTTCGTCCACATTGCAGCCGACCAGTGGGAGGCATGGTCTAACAACATTCGAGACAGGGGAGGGTAGAATTGGATAATATGAAATTGGGATGGGAGAAAAATAGAAAATGGGGAGAAAAAGTAGATACAAAAAATTATAATAATAACAATTGGACCGAAAATGGGAAAGACTGAAATAAATACATTATCACTGTATAACTTATGGAAATTGACAAATTATGGAATTGTTAAATAACAACATTATAAATGGTACCCCTCTGGTTTTTGAATAAATATTTCTTTGATGTTTGTTATTGTATATGCATAAAGTCAATAAAGACTAAAGTGATTAAAAAAAAAGTTAATTGATCCCAAACTCTGCTGTACAATTCTGGACCCTTTCTTTTATGTTTTTATGATATACCTGGAATCGCATATGGCTTTTTTCACAGATAAGCCATGAATGGTGTATAGGCATTACTGTAGGTAGGTTCCACATGTGGCCCGCAGCACTTGAAGCTAATAGGGAAGTCTAGTCGATACGGCGCACAGATGTTCATTTGAAGGGTCATTTGCTGTTGATGTTGTATTAACTCAAGTGTTTTAGCTGCCTGACCCGACTGTGATTTACAGTCTCGTGGGACGTCCAGGAAGTTGTGGAGCATATACATAATTACAGGGGAACGTTTTTAGCTTTTTGCGGGCTGCTTACAGCTGACTGGATGTTGTTCTCAGGTCAGAAGGCCGGCCGGCGGCCTGGTGCCTACAGCCTGATGCTGGAGTATTGCTTTAATGTTGACTGAATGTTAAGCTGGTTAGAGTTAGCAATTCTCAATTCACATGGTTTTGGTGATTAACCGTCAATTCAATTAAATTCAAAACTTTATTTATTCTCGAAAGGACAATTGAGGTCATCATCGATGACATAATACATAATTTCTTTTTACAATATAATAATAATAGATATTGATAACTCTATCTATATAGCACTTTTCATACATGGACCGCAGTCCAGAGTGCCCCACAGCAATTTGTATAAAATGAACATAGGCATAAAATCAGCATATTAATTAAAAACAATGCATGAATTGCAGACATAAGAATAGGTATAAAACACAATTTAAATAGTGCAACGTAATCGTGCAGACATAAGAATAGGCATAAAATAAGTACAATAAGTACAATGTTGCTTGAAGACATGTGAATCCCCCCGAAACAGCCAGTCCCCCAAACACACCACACATCAATCCCCACCACATCCCCATCCAAGACACCCCGCCCCCGATAAAGCATGTCATGACCGAAGGAAAACACAAACAGCCCACGTGCCACTCACACTGCCATGCACGGCAACAGGAATGCCACCCCCACGGGCAGCACCAATCTACACCGGTCCCAGCGACCTCGCCACCACGAGGAAACCAGTGAATCCCACGCCCCCACCCCCAAACTCCACGGAGGAAATTACAGGCCACACGCCCCAGGTCCTGCAGCCACGCCAAAGGAGCCACGACTCCAAACACTCAAGCAGACAGACACAACAGCGGTCACATGAAAAGACATGCAGCACCACGGACGGTCCGAGATGACACTGGGACACCCCAAAACACAGCAGAAGCTGCAGCAAGCCCCCCACGCAAGGAATCCCCAAAACACCAGCAAACCGAGGGAGCTCAACGATGAATACCAACCAAAATCCACCAAAGCACACGCAAGAGACCAACACCCAACTCCAGGAAAGGTCGGGGAAAGGCCCAGCCGAAGCCATAGGCGCCAACACCAGCCTCCCGCACGCATCTCTCAACCCACCGACTCTACCAACCGACCAACACCCCAAGGAATACTATCTCTACTATGTACTATGTTACTATGCCAATACAAGTACTTAGGAGTACACATAGACCCAAACCTTAGTTTAAAAAATCACATCAAAAAATTCTGCAATAAGGTTAAGTTCAGCCTATCAAACTTCAGGTACATAAGAAACTTCCTTTCAACCGAGGCAGCAAAGCTATATTTTCATTCAATGGTTCTTTCCCACATCACATACTGTTTAATAACCTGGTCCAATTCACATTCCACCATTCTGAAACCACTTCAATCACTATACAAACAAGCAATACAAATTCTATAGACAAGAAACCATTCAGGTACCATCACTGTCACATTCTAAAAAAATATAATCTACTCAGTTGGGAAAACCTGACTCTTTATCCAAATGTGTGTCTAGTTTTTAAAATAAAGTGTGGATTGGCTCCTCCTCCTTTGTCCGGTTTCATCAACCTCAAGTCTGCCTCAACCAGGAACACTAGAGGTGCAGCAAGGGGGGACTGGCCAGGCCATCTTTTCATATAGAGCATCCCACCAATGGAACTCAATACCTCAAACAATTAGAGTGTCCACATCATATCATTCATTCAAGTGCAGGGTTAGGGAATGGCTCATTGATAACCAGAATTGTCAACACTGAGGTGTCTGTGTGTGTGTGTGCGTGTGTGTGTGTGTGTGTGTGTGTGTGTGTGTGTGTGTGTGTGTGTGTGTGTGTGTGTGTGTGTGTGTGTGTGTGTGTGTGTGTGTGTGTGTGTGTGTGTGTGTGTGTGTGTGTGTGTGTGTGTGTGTGTGTGTGTGTGTGTGTGTGTGTGTGTGTGTGTGTGTGTGTGGATATGGTGCATTTGTCTATGTCTGGGTCTTTTAATATGTAATGATGTGCTCTGTCCTTGTGTCCATGACTGTATTGTGACCTGTATCCCTATCGTATGTCTATGTGCTCTTGTTGTGTTTTTATTCTAATGTTATTTATCTTGATTTTATTCTGTTTTTATTGCTAACCCTTTTTCACACAGGATTTTTGCCTGTACCTTCTAGCAGGGGGACTGCCAATGGACATTTGCCTTTTGGCAAAAATTGGGTGCATTTACATTTGTAAAATGTTTTATTAATGTACGCTGTCCCCCTTGATCAAATAAAGTAAACCTAACCTAACCTACTACCTACCATACTAATATGTCTATACTACTATGCACTCAGAGTGAAGCACTCAAGTTTAGCACTGCTAGACGAACAATACCACTTACCCTTAGAAAGGTGCACCCCTTCTGCTGACTTGTTGTACAAAATTTGTAAGTTGCTTTGGATAAAATTACTAAATATACATTTACATTTACATTTAGTCATTTAGCTGACGCTTTTATCCAAAGCGACTTACAAGTTCTGTACGACAAGCCATCAGGAAGAGCACAACTCTATCAGCTGAGTAACAATGTTCATCAAAGTGTTGAGTGCTACAGTGTAGGTTAGTTTATTAGGACAAGTGCATGACAGTATGGTTAGTTAGGGTTAGATTTTTTTTTTTTTTTTTTTTTTTTTTAATTCAGATAATGGTTGAAGAAGTGAGTCTTTAGTCGACGGCGAAAGATTGGACGTGTTTCGGCTGTCCTAACTGGGGTGGGTAGTTCATTCCACCATTGTGGGGCAAGGACTGAGAATAGGCGACTTCTCTTTGATGACCCTCCCGGAGCTTGGATAGGAGTAGGTCTGAGGCGGCCAGAAGATGCAGAGCGTAGGGGTCTTGAGGGTGTGTAGTTAGAGAAATTGGGTGCATTTAGGAAGAGCACAACTCTATCAGCTGAGTAACAATGTTCATCAAAGTGTTGAGTGCTACAGTGTAGGTTAGTTTATTAGGACAAGTGCATGACAGTATGGTTAGTTAGGGTTAGATTATTATTATTTTTTTATTTATTTTTTTTTATTCAGATAATGGTTGAAGAAGTGCGTCTTTAGTCGACGGCGAAAGATTGGACGTGTTTCGGCTGTCCTAACTGGGGTGGGTAGTTCATTCCACCATTGTGGGGCAAGGACTGAGAATAGCTGTAGTTCCCTGTCGTGGTTTTGTAGTCCTTATCGTTCTTCCCTCTAGCTGTGCCCATTTGTAATTAACCCAGGTGTGTCTTGTCTCGTCATTCCCTCATCTATAAGTATGCTGTCTTCCCTTTCGTCTGATGCTGATCCTGTCTGTGCAGTATAGTGTTCTTGTTTGTCATTACTTTATATTTTCCTTTGTTCAATCCATGGTAATAATTATTCATAAAATATTCTTTGTGATTACTTTGGCTACCATCTCCTTATTATGTTACATTGACTCGACATCGAGCCTGCTAATTGTCAATGATAACGTAATAGCTACCTTAATTCAAATGTAAACAAAACAAAAAATGCCAGGAAATGGACAAAACCAGGCTCTCCATGGGAACCGTTACTTCTAATTAACATTCAACTGATTGCCCTCAAAAAGATAATTTACAATCAGTGAACTTTACAATATGACTCTCTCACAATCCTATTTGCATTTTAAGAAGGCAACCAAAAAACATGTTGTGAATTATTCCTCTCTGCATTTCAAAGAGTTTCTTTGTGGGAATGGTGTTTGGTAATGAGGCTGCAGGTATGAGGCCTGACTTTGTGTGACGGACACCTGGAGGAGGAAGCTGGAAGCAGGATGGAGGTCTGTGTGGATCAAAGGCTTCCATTCTCCTTCTGGTTTTACATGAGTGCACACACACACACACCTGCACACATGATCGTATACACACACATACACACAAACACACGCACACATAAATACACACACGTGCACATGTACACACATACAAAGGGCCTACACATATACCACATTGCTGCGTGCACACACACACACACACACACATACATTACATACATACATACATACATACATACATACATACATACATACATACATACATACATACATACATACATACATACATACATACATACATACATACATACATACATACATACATACATACATACATACATACATATGAGCGGACATTTTCCTATTCATAGTCGTGCTTTAATCAACGATTTGTCATCAATTCCTCATTAGCTCCGGTACATTAATCATTATCATCATTTCCATTGTAATTGTACAATAGTTTTTTGTTGATAGTGAAGAAAATCTTTTTTTATATGTCCTTAGTTCTCCCTTTAGCCGCGTATAAACTATCTGATCCAAGCGATAGTAACTTTATATTAAAAGCGTTCTTATGTCAGCCAGAGCGTTGCCGTTCCATAACTCAGCGTGGAGATAAAAAGAGGACCAAATGTACTCCGTTGCCCGTCGCTGATATCAAAGATCTTGCGGTATATGAAGCACTGTATGTTGACACAAAGCTTAACTCATTCCCCGCCAACGACAAGTATACTCGTTATTGGGCGCCAATCGTTGAACGCCAACAACGAGTATACTCGTTATTTGATTGTTATTTATTTTATTCAATATTTCTATTCATTACAGGCACACAGACTCGGGGTTAACATGGGGAATCCGCCGGCGGTATCGAGCACCCTTTGTAACCTTGTATCCTGGGCGCGTGAACACTTAAGGTAACTAACTTGCGTTCAGCGTTTCTCAGATTGTTCTCTGATTGGCCACGACACCCACGTGACCGCGCGCTAGCACGCCCCCTTATCCACGCCTGCCACTCTGTGTGTTGTGTTGCAGCGTGCGGCAGAGCGGCAGAGGTCCCTGCCTTCCTCAATTTATACGCATGGAAGTATTGACTACGCCGTAACGAATCATTAAAAAAATATACCGTTAACTGGAATATGTTGTGCCTTTACACATATGTTGGATTATGTAATTGGTTTGTCATGACAAACCAATAAAATATCGCATCGCCGGCTGTCTCTGGTTGCTCCAGCGGACACCAGAGCTCAGCGATGCCGCTCGCGGCAGCATATTCTCCCCGCTGGCTGAGCTCTGGTGTCCGCTGGAGCAAGCCAGAGACAGCCGGCGATGCGATATTTTATTTGTTTGTCATGACAAACCAATTACATAATCCAACATATGTGTAAAGGCACAACATATTCCAGTTAACGGTATCTTTTTTTAATGATTCGTTACGGCGCAATCAATACTTCCATGCATTCGGGACCTCCATGTTTTGGGGGTATTCATCAGACAAATCGGATCCGGGATTCGGCTCCCATCAGTTGGGCAAGAACTGCAGGTTTTCAGCCTCTCCCCTCTCTCCTGGAGCTTAAGGGGGAGCTTAGTATTCCTGCCTCTGAAGAGGTGGCTACAACAACACACAGTGACTACATTCAGGACTCCCTGGAAGAAGAGATCTTGTATCTCAATGGGACATTCCTGGATAAATAAAGGATAAATAAAATAAAATGTGTTGTTGTAGCCACCGGGTAAATCGCGATTTTTTTATTTGTTTGTCATGACAAACCAATTACATAATCCAACATATGTGTAAAGGCACAACATATTCCAGTTAACGGTATATTTTTTTAATGATTCGTTACGACGTAGTCAATACTTCCATGCGTATAAATTGAGGAAGGCAGGGACCTCTGCCGCACGCTGCAACACAACACAAAGAGCGGCAGGCGTGGATAAGGGCGTGTGCTAGCGCGCGGTCACGTGGGCGTCGTGGCCAATCAGAGAAACGCTGAACGCAAGTCACGCATCCTGGGCTGCGGGACAGCCAAATGTCTTGGGTTTCATTTTTCCTTCTCGGGCAAGGCGAACGGTTCTCTCGGTTCCATGGAAGCGCGTCAAATATTCCCGATCCATATGTTGTGGTGGATTATGCCGTGGACCAAATGGACATTGGATATACCAGATGGCGATCAAACAATTGGAATAATATTTTTGGAATACTCCCGATCACAGGTAAGGACGATTTGATGTACATTTTAGCTTGATCCTGCAATGCAATGATACCGATCGGGCTGATAAGCGTTTCTAGTGTTCAATGCGAATGCCGTTACTGACAATCAAATAATCAGAAACGACCCCCCCCCCCTTTCATGCATTCATGATGGAACATAATACTTATGATATAGATTTGATTTCGGCATAATAGCGTATACAGGCAAGAAATGGCAACGTCTATAGTGGAATTGAACTCAGCATTTCATGAATTACCCTAGACCGATCTAAAACCATACTTATATTCACCACGGTATAACACAGGAACGTATGGATGGAAAGATTGATTCTTTTTCACATATTGAACGATAGATAGGTGGTGTCAAATGGGCCATAATATTGTATTCATAGCTATAATATAGAATATATTTATAGCTCTACAAACAAGGTGATGCAGTCCTATCTTTTAAAGTGTGACAATGCTACCACAGGGCCATGGCTAATTAAGCATTACATCACGCGCAGGAGTGTGTTATGATCACGCCTAGGGGTGGTTGTTAGGCCTGATGCGCAGCGGAGGGTCGTTAGACCCCCCTAGGTGTGATCTAATGAGTATAACACACGACTTCAAGTGATGTAATGCTTTTATACAATGGCCCAATTCACCCAACCTTATTGCTATACAATTAACACACAGTAATTGAAGCATAATGGAGATTTATTCACCAAACCATCCACAGAGAAAGTAGATCCAATAGTAGATCCACTAGTAGACACCAGAGGGAGCTCCACAAACCATGTTAAACCCAGATTCGGCTCAAACAAGGGACTAAACACGTTTTTGCAATTATGCCACATCAATGTGGAACGCCCTACCCACAGCTGTAAAGGAATGTGAATCACTACCCACTTCCAAAACCACTCTCAAAGAGCACCTACGGGAGACTGCAATTCGAAACTGGCCCCTGTAAATGTCCTAACCCAACCCCCTCCAATGTACAGTAAATGTCCTAATCCAATAATACACGAGACCCTCTTCTTGGGACCAAGTAAGGTTTCGTCGATAATCCAATGTACAGTTACCCCCCCCACCCCACCTTTCTCTGGTCTGCATCCCCTTAACAATTGTGTGTATTGAGCTGTACTGTATTGTACCCATTCTGCAATCTGTTAATAACATTTTCGACAGCCATTTTTATTTTTAAGTCCGCCATTTTTCTTTTGTTTCGCGATGGGTCATGCCAAACCAATTACATAATCCAACATATGTGTAACGAACTAACATATTCCAGTTGACTATCTTTTTTGGAGGATTCGTTCAAAGGCTATTCATACTTCCATTTGTCTATCTATGGCGGATTCATTCAGACAGAAAAAAAAGTAATTCGGTTGTGGGAGGGATCTGGGGTCACGTGGAGTGTGTTATACGAAATAACAACGTCTAACTTGACTGTTTCAGCCAATCAGAATCAAGAAATGTGCATGCCATTGTATAATCCCCGGCAGTCAATGAGTTAAAGAGAACCACCTTGGGAGGAGGGTCGTTATTAAAACATTGTGCTTCCTCTCTGCTGTTGGACGAGTCCATAGTATCCTGCCGAGGAGGAAAAACAAGAGTTCTCACACAAAAAACGGTGCACTCAGTTATGTGTACTCTGACTCCATTAAAACAAGTAATTTTTTATAAAAATGTTTAAGTAATAAATCTATAGAATGTATTTTTAGATGTAGGCACAGCTGTCTGAATGATTAGCGATGTTTGAGGCTAAAATGGATCAGTTCCTTTGGGAAGGTTAAGGAATAACCTTTGAGAAATAACCTTAAATCATGTGATTGCTTATAATTGACCTCACGATAAGTATACCCCATGTCCTGCAAGGAGAAGCTTTAAGTCAAACCTCACCACTGTAGGCTGCTGAGCTGTGGATGGAAAAAACAACAGGACCACTGCGGTGGCTCTTGATAATGGTTTTTAAATTTGCGAGTTCAAATGCAGTTCCGTACGACTCGATCTCTGCCTCCATATCAATGAGTTGCTCAAACATTTTTATCAGCTTTTTATCTGCATTACTTCCCCCACGCCTGGCCATCAAGACGCGCCTGGCCTGGAGGAGGTTTCAAGTGAGCCGTGTCTGACCTCCTCTGTGACCCTTCTCAAAGGAACAAGCAATTCCTCTGTTTATTTTGCCTACCCAGAGGAAATCCCCCTCCATGTGCGTAACCGCCAATGATTAGGCTTTCCTCTCAAGGATGTCAAGACATCTGAGGTCTAAATCCTCTCATTAATTGCCAGGCCATTTTACAACTCCCCTGTGTCTGCCTACCAAATCAACTTTTAGAAGACACAATCACGACTATCTGGGTTATAGATCTAGTCATATGTGTCTGTGATATGTGTGAAATGTTGGGCTTATAAACTAAAGGACCACACCGGTCTAATTTAGAGTTCTCGATATTACCATTCGATTATTACCAGCCCCCATCTTTGACACATTTTGTGTGCATAGGTTAAAGTGTATGTTTCTGTAGATCTTTCACTTGCCAGTGATGTTGAAATGGGGGAGACATGTACTTGAAAGTTGCTGGGTGTAGGTAATTCATTCTTGTCAAAACAACCTTTACATTTGCTAACGTTATTGTATTACTTTACCGCAAGCCGTTCGGATTCACGCAACAACCATGAGCATCCCGGATATAAAAACAGGCAAACCCAACTGAAGTGGTAGAGCTCAGAAAGAGAAACTTTCAAATGAGAGTATTTTCCACCCCTTTCAAACATCACTGGCAGTCAAAATGGCGTTTAATAAGGTATGCTGAGATCAGTTAAAACACACTGCACACCTACAAACACAACATTAGTTAAAGACAGAGGCAGTCTCCGGTAGTGGGGCGACAGTGGCTCAGGAGGTACAGCAGTCGTCTGGTAATCCTGGTTCGATTCCCTCTCCTCCCGGGCAGCGTGTCGAAGTGTACTTGATCAATACACTTACCCCCTAACTGCTCCCGATGAGCCGGTTGGCACCTTATACTGTTGCCTCTGCCGTCGGTGTGTGCGTGAATGGGTAAAATGTGAGGAACAAATTGTAAAGCGTTTTGGATAAAAGTGCTATATAAATGCACCATTTACCATTTAGTGGCGGGAAATCAGAATTATGACTGTTATGATCCTTTAATATCCCAAATTTTACGCAAAATGTGAATGCATTTTAGCAGCACGTGTGGTGTTACCATCAACAAAGTGCTAAATTCAAGATGTCTCACAGTACAGGCGTACATTCACATACGTTCTTATCTGCAGATGAAATATACCCATATTTGGAACTTCCTGAACCCATTCTAAAACAGAACATTCTTATTTTTGACATGGTTTGTTTTATATTTGGATCATTGCTTAGGCCTTTAACATATTTTACCTTTTGGTTTTAATTAAAGCAGTTACATAATACTGATGAGAATGAATGTGTCTCCCAGTCTCTTTAACTCAGAACTATAATGAATCCCATACTCCACTTCCTCACATAATCACTGCACCACACTGCTAAACATTGTGCTTCCCTTGACAGGAAGGGTGACCCCAGCTCTGAATTAAATATTCTAGTCAGTGCTTATCGTCAGTGCTGTTAATAGAAAACATTGAACTTCATCACAACGTCCTGAGTACGTTGTCACTATCTACTGTAATGCATTTGGCAGCTGAAAGGGAGGTAGGTCACTTTGGCAACAACACTATTTACACTGTTATAGTATATATACTCATAGGGTTTCAATAAGAGTACATGAAGCCACTGTTGTTGTGTGGAGTGTGAATAGACAGAATAATGCAGCATCCAGTCTGCTTCGTACTGTAGTAAAATATAAATACAATTATGCAAGACATAAACAACAATCACTCTCAGACATGGGAAGAGGGGCACGGATTGGGCAGTATTTTCACTAAATTAAGTGAAGTGTTAGAAATAGCAATATCTGGGGCGCCAGGGTGACACACCACGTAACGCACTGTAGTGCAACACGGCCGTCCCGGGTTCGACTCCCAGACCCGGCAACCTTTGCCGAATGTCTTCCCCCATATCTCTCTGCCGGACTTGTCCAATAAACAAATAAAAATCTACCAAAAACATAATAATAAAAAATTGTAATATCTATATTCATGTACTACAGTACTTACAGTATGTGTATGCAGTGTTCGAATTATGAGGGGACCAATGGGGGCTCAGCCCCCATAGCTATAGTCTGAGCCCCCATAGTCAAGACCCCCTGTGGGGGTCTCTCAAAAAAAATTATAATCTTTTTTTTTATTTATTTTTTTTATGTACGAATTAGTATTATTTATGCTACCTAAATAAATTGTTAATAGATCATATTTTTCTTTTCAGTTTTTAAAAGAACAGAGTAATTAATGTTGTGGAATAGGCTGACGCTACTCCAACCTAGTGAAGAAGAAGCAGCTGATGTAAACAGAAGGCTGCCGGTCCGTCTGTGTCCTGCAGGCTGCAACTGAAAACATAAACACTAAACAGTACGCCACATGCCGCCAAAAAAAAGGCTCAACCCGCCGCAAGGCTGTACAAAGCTGGACAGCTTTGGTTTTATAAAAAGGCCAAAGTCTGACGCTGTTAGTGCAGCAGCTAGCAGCGCTACTGTCACTGAAGTTGACACTGCTAGTGCTAGTATTAGTGTTAGCTCTGCTGCACCTGTGCGCCGTTACCGCACCGTTTGCCACTGCCAGACCCGAGTCTCCACCACTAGACCTGGACTGCGCTGCCACTCAACCACCACAATGCTGGGGTCCGAGTCAGTGGATCTTTTGGAAAAATAAATATAGCTGGTTATTTGCCAAGGAGGGATGCATTGGCTGCCTTCCATGTAAAAACGCCAAGATATTGTTAAATAAATCATTTGGAGCCCATTTGGCAGAGCAGTGGATGAATGGGACTGTGACTAGCTCTCAGAGCAAGAAGTTGAGGAAGAAAATATACTTGCACAGTGATAGCGTTGCTCATAAGCAAGCTATAGAATGTCAAACCCAGAAGGAAGTGCTTCCAAGAAAAGTGAGCGAAATCACATCTGCTTTGCTCAAGGAGACAGCCAGTTCATTCAGGGCAGCATATACCGTCGCTAAAGAAAGGTTGCCGTTCACCAAATTGAACCCCCTTATGACACTTAATGAGTTGAACGGTGCGACAGTCGGGCCAGCTCACCGATCCGATCATTCTTGTGCACAGATCATAGAGCACATTGCCACAGAGATGAAAAAAAAAATTGTTTCTCATGTCAAATCGCAGGATTCACGTATCAGTATAACACTGGATGAAAGCACAATTCATGGAAAAGCTTACATGATAATTTATGTCAGATGTGATGTCACTGGGGATGGAGATGTGGACAATGTTTTTCTTGACCTTGTTGAACTTGATAAGGGCACAGATGCAGAGTTGCTTGATTACCTGTGCACATTTGTTTATAACATTATTTATTTTGATTTATACAAGTATGAAGAGTTTATCGCCGGCCACTAGAGGGCAGCTTTTATGTTCATTTTATTATCAGATGATAATGTTACTTACTGTATCCTGATGAATGCTGCTGTTTTTTTCCATTCGATTATTTTGTTAGTTTTTGATTTATAAGTGCAGAGACAAATAAATGTTAATTCAAGTTAATTCAAGTTGTCTCATTTTTCAAATTAAATTGTTGTATTTTATCAGATGCAAAATGCAAATAAGTAAATATGGCATTATATATCAGAGGTGAGTAAGAAAATGAACAAATATTGATGGTTAAGAATGAGACTGAATAATGACATCACACAATAGTCTAATGATTAGACTGTTGTGTGATGTCATTATTACTTAGTATTAGACAAATTCTAATGAGATATTCCTCTAAATATGACTTCGAAAACAGCCACAATTTCAGGAAAATAATAGTAAAAAAAAAAAATTCAGGGGGCCCCCATAGCTCTCAGATGATAATTCGAACCCTGTGTGTATGTTTAATTTGTTTGACTGTTCCAGGGGGGTTCACATGCCTTCGAGCAACATTGTACTATTGTACGTATTTTATGCCTATTCTTAAGTCTGCACGTTTACTCTTTTATACCTATTCTTATGTCTGCAATTTATGCATTGTTTTTTATTCTGTCAATTGTGTGATGATTTTATGCCTATGTTCATTTTATACTAATTGCTGTGGGGCACTGTGGGGCAAAACATTTTACTATATAGATAGTTATTAATATTTATTATTGTTATATTGTAGAAATGTGTGCATTGAAATGTCTGTAAGGTCTTGACGACATTGAAAATGAGGGTGTCCTCAATTGTCTTTTCGAGAATAAATAAAGGTTTGAATGAATGAATGAATGTTTAATTTGTATTTTGCAGCCATAGAAAATAATTGTGTATCTATCTATCAAGATACAGTACTTCTGAGGACAACAATCAATAAAAAAAATATAAAAGAAGTCTTTTAAGAAATATATAATGCAAACATAAAGTACAAAATAAGTATTTGTGGTACTTGACCAGCTCACAGCTGTGAGTACTGGGGAAAGTGTCATCACCCCATCAGACCAGAGGGCCAGGACGTCCTGTTGAAGGGACGTACATCCACTCCCACGAGCCATGCATACTTCCTGTTCAGGTCTGTGACATTCAAATCCTGCAATCAAAAACATTGTTGTTAAAAAGCATATCACATGCAATTTGAACTTGGCATGAAGGACTGGATAGGGTTTTATTAACGGAGATAAAGAAATATTGCTTTTGAAAATACCTGTTATTTTCAAATGAATGCGTTCTTTTTCCCAACAACATTTATAGTTTATTTTAAATCGTTTGTCGGAGGATTCTATACTGTATATTATTATTATAACATAGCTGTGTTCAAATAGTGACAAAGGGAAAAAGAAAAACATATATATATTATATATATATATATATATATATATATATATATATATATATATATATATATATATATATATATATATATATAAAAAGTATTAAAAATAAAGAAAACATAAATAAATGTGTATACATTTTGTACATAAAACTATGAAACGTTTGTAACCTTTGCTAAATGATATACTGAATTATGTTTATTTTTTGTATTTTATTTGTTTGTGTAAATAGTGTAATGTAATGTAAAAAGGGTAGGCAATTATAAGCCTCGTCGTTTTATTTGTTTCGTTTTTTTTAAAGTTCTACTACTATGCTTTGTAAAAAAAAGACCAAAATAAAATCATTCATTCATTAATTCATTCATTCACACACAGTGAGGTCCACATAAAATATAAATAAAGCACATTTGCAGCGTCATTCACCCTCAAGCTGGACAAGCTCCTTCTGTCCAGGTCAAAGGTCAAGTCAGGGTCCGGAGGAGGAGCGTTGAAGCTGTGGTTCGATGGCTAGTGCCCACCGTGTGGGACAGCAAAGAAAAGTCACCCAGAAGGCATTCTCGTCTGGTTTAAAAGGCAATTATTAACATGCTAAAAACATTCGCTTAAGAAAGGACACGGGCGCTGAGGGGCAAGATGAAGAAATATGTGCTTTTTTACCCCTTTAGAAATTCAATAAACTTTACTATTCACATTAAAGACATCTTTAAGAAACACACAAAGAGGGTAAAAGGCTTGATATATTTTCAAGGCACCCATTAAGACTCCTGAACGGGCTGGTAGTATAGAACATAGTAATTAAGACCCTGCCGCTCATGTCAGTTAAAAGGCCTCTAAGCCCAGTAAGCACTCTGGCTCAAGCTAATGAAGAAATATGACTGGCTTTACACTGACAGCTTAATGGCCGGGTTAGAAAGGAGTTAACCACCGGTCCGCGTCCAGCACCATATAGCCCCAATTTATACCAAGCGTAAACTGAATATTATTTTGGCAAAAACACAAACATGTTCTGATTGCTTCCAGACCTGTTCTTCAACCACCCCCCCCCCCCCCCCCCTTCTCACCAGAGATGGAACACTGCACTTAGACCATTCATTTGACGACTGATATGATGAATGAAAAACACTTACCGTTCACTGGCCGCGCTTGCAGTACGACAGACGGAAATGGAGTAACTCCATGGGGGAAATATAGTGGAATTGATGCCCAGCATCAGTCCTGTACATCACAATAAATTCTCTGAGATGCTATCTCTGTTTAGTGAGTTGTTAAATCTAATCCTAGTGTAATAGAGTCTCTACTTTCAACAGACATTTAGAGACGGTACATTTGAGGGAGTTTAAGTATCCAATGAAAAACCGAACTGCTGAGATTTCAGAAGCTGCTAAATCTATTCTGGCAGTGACTTGCCAATTTTAAAGGTGCTGAAAGTGTTTTTTTGTTGTTGTTAAAATAAGTGTTAAGCTGCTCTCAATTCCGACAGCCACCACTGATATAGAGTGTTTGGTCAGTAACATTTGGTCTCCCAGTCCCTCCGTTCTGCAGTAAACAGAAAATAAATGTTCTGGTATCCCGTTATCCAATCAGGAGAGAAAACCCTAGATATTTTACTTATTTCAAGAAATCTGGCTTAAATATTTGCTTAAAACTAGCTTTTATTTCAAAATTTTCTCAGACCATTTTTGCAGAAGTTAGAACAGTATACCAGAAAGACAAATTATGTTTACTGCAGAGGGACTGGGAGACCTACAATATGTTACTGACCAACCATTGTAATAATACATTCTGATGGCTGTCAGAATGTATTATTATTTTAACACATAGGCCACTTATACCAGAATACAACTGACAGCACTTTCAAGCATCTAAAGTTTTATTCTTCAATTTGATATTTCCCCCAACCAGTACATGTCACTTTGCTTTACGTGTTCAGTCCAGTGTGAGGATCGAAATAGCACCAAATAATGTCAATACGAGACACAGATTTGAAGTGATTTTTTTTTTGGGGGCATATTTATTTTTAGACACAGATTTTGAACGAGCCGTTTGTTTGCCTCATGCCTGTTCGCTCATTGGAAATGACAAACCAAGGTGTGTTTTCATAGAAAAGGTGAGAGGTTGTTTAAAAGCCACATCCTTATCGGTGTACAATGTCGTCAATAGAGGAAGGCCTTTCCCCCCGTCCGCCCTCGGCGTGTTCGCCGCGGACGGAAAGCGCGAAAAGCATTTCATTGACACCAGAGGTCTTTCTTGGCAACGTGTGAGACGTTTTTACCTCTGGCATCAATGGAGACTTTGTTCACCGTGTAGCTTGATATAGAACAGAAGCAGCAGTCCGTGCTCTTCTCTGGGACTGTTCTGCTCATGTGACGAAGCCCTTTGGCCCTCGAGCAGCCTGCATGGATGCTTATACCCAAGCCTGATACAATTGAACGCACCCAGGGCACTGATTACAATCAGGCCGTGTATATGGCAGCGATCAGGATTGTTTGAATTAGAAATGGTTTGCGGAATACCTCGGGGGGTGCAGGACAAGAAAGGTGATTTAAGGGAAGACACATTTGGGTGTGTGAGCGTAGCGGTGAACTCTGCACGCACCTCGCATATGTGTTGACGTCGAGGCTCTATTTTAGGCTTGAACACGAAAAACGGAAAAATACTTGGCAAACAATGAGTCGGAGCTTAGTTATCCCCCGCTAATTGTTTTAGCGGTTCAGAATGTATTTCGTCCAAATAAACTCTTCGTCAGTGTCACGTACTGAGAGGTACAGGGAGCTCTGCACTTCCTCAGCTTCGGTTCTGAGGGCCAAATGATTTGCACATGCTCAGATCTTTATAGAAGCACGACTGCGCTGCCTTATCAAGAGTCCCTCGAACGTGAGCCACGGCCAAATGCATGGAGAAAAAAATAAATGCATTATCCAGTATTAAACGCTTTCATACAAGAGAAACAGGCTGTAAACGGAATTTCACTGGAAGTCTGGTCAGTTTATGATGTCAACGGGATGGATTAACACTCTTTGCATGCACTCTTTACTTCTAAATAGTCATATTTATCAGCGCAAGTGGATTCCCTGACAGGGGAAGTATGGCAGTGGGGAGAACACACTGTTTGTATCAGAGCAAACTACCCTCAGGATCTTTTTGGATCTCACTCGGGCCCACTGGTAGTTGTCCAAAAACCGCAGGTCTGAGAGCTTTTCCATTGGAATGCGTATCAGTCCTGTCAGAGGGCCGCCAGAGCTGCTCCGGAACCCTGGCACTTAGTGTTCCGAAGCCTATTTGCAAATTACCTCTTTCGCCAAAGAGAGAGAGAGAGAGAGAGAGAGAGAGAGAGAGAGAGAGAGAGAGAGAGAGAGAGAGAGAGAGAGAGAGAGAGAGAGAGAGAGAGAGAGAGAGAGAGAGAGGGGGGGGAGAGAGAGAGAGAGAGAGAGAGAGAGAGAGAGAGAGAGAGAGAGAGAGAGAGAGAGAGAGAGAGAGAGAGAGAGAGAGAGAGAGACAAGGGTAGAATAACACGTGGCGGTCTGTTCTCCGTCCACGACACGGCTACCTGGGTCAGCTACCGCAGCGAGGAGAGGGCCGGGGCAGGGCCAGAAGGTTGTCAAACCCGCGTAAGAAAAACCCTCTGCGATACGAGACCTGTTACATCTCCCCGACCGCCTCCGGTGTCCCGTTTCTGTTGTTCTGTTCTGTGTTTTTTTTTGTTTCCACGCAGGTGTCTGGAGTTATTAGCAGCAGTTGTTTTTCTGTTGTGTCTTGACACCCGCGTATAATAAGGTGGACTGGCGTGCGGTGTCCGTGCTCCAGATTTGCATGATGGATGGCGGCGGTGTGCGAGCAGGACAGGTTGTCTGCGCTAATGGGTCTCTGAGGAGTATAATCAGCCATTCCCACTGCACTGAAGATAAATAACGAGCTGAGCTGCTCCGTGCCGGGGGGGGGTCCAGACCAGCAGAGAGGGGGGCGACCAGTAGGCACCATCACACAAAAAAACACATATATATATATACATATATATATAGCAGCGTTCCTTTCAGCAACATACTGAGCTTAATAGGGAGTGAAGGCTACGAACCAGAGATGGCACACTCTTAAAAATACCACCATGTCTCCAAAACCATGCGCCTACCCGTCAATTTGCGTGTAATCACGAGGTATCTAAATGCGTGCTGAAGGGTAACGTAAGGTGTGCTGGCTCCCGGTCAAACCGCATATCTGGGGCCCAGACAGTTTGTTCAGCGCCGTAAGCTGTGAGCGGCTCCGTTGCTCTGTTTGTATTCAGTGGAAACAGGGGCTCCGTCTTGGCAGGAAGGAGCTCAGCGCCTCACTGCAGCGCCTCACTGCAGGCTGGGCCTCCGTCTCCTTCACACACTGGGAGTCGCACTGTTGTGGAAAAGGTTGCTAAGTTTTGGTCCAGATTTGTTTGATAGACATACAAGCCTGCTATGGTTTTGAATAAATACATTAGGATAATTTAGAATGGGGTGATTCTGTGGCTGTTTAGGATAATGGGTTGCGGTCATTAAAGCTTCCAGGCTTTTTTATTTGTATTTTTGGGACCATAATAAAATGTGTATATATTCACATTCTTAAAGTTTGATCTGGAAAGAGTTTGGAACTTTCTTAACCCGTCATAAAACCAGAATGCGGGTTGACAGCACATACGAAAGAAAAAACTCATTCATCGTCTAGTGTTTGTCCTTTAATCAAGAGCTTAATCTATAGACTAAACAAAAACATGTCCCCATCATTTTTTTGTTTTGTTTGGGTAACATATTTTTCTTAGTGGTGACGCTACCCATTTGTTCTTATCGTTGGATCACTGATTGGGCCTTTAGGTACATCTAGACAGACAGAGGCTCTCTATAAAAGCTGCATCCAGAGAGACAACTTTCTGAAAGAGTGAAACTCAAGCAGCGTGTCACATTAGGCTGTCACAGAGACAGCAGGAGGTATACCCAAACAGTGTATACAATTACCATTACATTGCAAACAGTGATCATTCTAAGCAGAAACAGCACATGGGACGGCGATATTCAGCACGGCTGACAATTCTGCGGCTAGGTAACGTTATGTAGAGCCATACCGCATGAAACCTGGTAATATAGACGGACGTAGACCACGAAACGGCTCCTGGGAGGAAAACAAACCAAAACACGGAAACAAGTCATAATGGAATATTCCCAATGCACAGCGTCTGTGACACAAAAAAGAACCAAGAAAAAGAACCAAACTTCTCAAGGGATTTCATCTCATTGAGAGGTTTAAAGGGGGATACCACCCATTTGAAGAATTCACATATGTTCTTCCTGTGCCCCGGGACAGTTCAGTCAGTATTTGTGAACACAAAGCACTCTCTCCTACAGCTAGGAATCAGAGAGAGAACTTTCCAAGTGGTGATATCTGGGGCTGCTCCGTAGACAATGGAGAGAGAACCCTCTCTCTCTCTTATTTCTAGCTTTAGGAGATAGTGGTGCGTTCCCTGAATTAGCATAATATTGAAATAAGCCTGATACGTTTTACAGGAGAATACCACCAAAATTGTGGTTCTCAGTTCTGAAATTGTACCCATAATAAGCTCTCAGTGTCATCTACACTGTCTTCCCCTCTATGGAGCTGCTTCAGACTAAATACCCGATGGATACAGTTGAGTGTTAGCCCTCTGGTTTTGGGATTTTGGGAGAGAGTTGTTCATGTTTGCTCAAATGTTTGAACCGTCTTTAGACCATACGAATAATGTGTATGAATTCTTAAATTGGGCGTAGTTCCCCTTTAAGACATGCTGAAACCCCTTAGCGTGTCTTCCTCTGTTGAGCAGGCTGCACACTGGCCAGCTGTCACCACTCTCTCTGTTATAGTCTCCTGGACCATATATCCATCAACTCTGAATTATGGTCCATATCTCCTGATTTTCACTCATCCGCCCTGGCCCTCTGGGTAATGTAGGAGAGAGAGAGAGAGAGAGAGAGAGAGAGAGAGAGAGAGAGAGAGAGAGAGAGAGAGAGAGAGAGAGAGAGAGAGAGAGAGAGAGAGAGAGAGAGAGAGAGAGAGAGAGAGGGGGAGGGGGAGAGAGGGGGGGGGGGGTAGAGTGACCATAGGATGGAACAGAAACACCTGCCCAGCTGTAGGCCAGATGGTTAATGTCTGGTTATCTCTCTCTGCAAAGCATCTGTCTGGGAGGTAAGTACTGTCCCACAGTCACGCACGCACGCACACACCACACCACACCACACCCACACCCACACCCACACCCGCACACGCACACGCACACGCACACACACACACACACACACACACACACACACACACACACACACACACACACACACACACACACACACACACACCACACACACACACACACACACACACACACACACACACACACACACACACACACACACACACACACACACACACACACACACACACACACACACACACACACACACACACACACACACACACACACACACACACTGTCCAATCTAGGGTTATGTAATTTGCATGTTTTTATGTCATGCATGCTTATAGCCACAGTCTCAGTCCTGTGATCCAGACTATGTTATTTGGCAATCCAAGCTCTAACATTAAGTCTAATAGTGAGGAAAAGACAAGGAAACGAGGACACAAATATAGTGTCTGGTTTTCAAAGAAGACGGAGAAATAACAGTAGGGGTTAGCTTATCATAATGATGTACACACACAGGCCTGGGAGAGCACTGCCTGGGCACTCCTGGATGGCGCTTTATATAGGTTTTTGGTTAGTCGATCCGATGACAAAACAAATACTTGTTTTCTAAACAAACAAGATCCATAGGTGTTAATAATGAGTACGGTTATTCTATAACCCTAGTTATATGAGTATAGCGAGCGCTCTGCTCTATTGGAACTATCCCTTTATCCAGTCTAATATTGAATAATTTTCTCCACATGCACACACCCATCCGCCTGGCCACACCCACATCCGCTCCTCTACATAAGCGGGGTCGTGGCCACACCATCAGCTCCTTCCCAAGTCTTTCACCACCGAAGGCGAAGACCACGGGGTCCTCAGTGAGTCAGAGCAGAGCGCTCGCTATACTCATATAACTAGGGTTATAGAATAACCTTCCGTTATATGTAAGGGATAATGTATAGCTACGAGGTCATTGTCGCAAAATAATTGACAGACACAGAGTTTAGAACACCGAGGCGCCTCGCCGAGGTGTTTTAAGGCGAGACACTGCAGGTGAATAGTCAAATATACTTTTTTTGTTGATTTTGAGATTTTGTTATATTTTGCTTCCTAAACATGTCTTCTATGAAACTAGTGACAATAAAACATCAATAACACACATTTAGTTGTTTATTTTACATCATTTTGCCTTATTGCATCCATAAATTTGCACATATTTAATGGGGAAGTGCCTCATTTGCATATATAAACATACATTTCAGAAAACTTGCAATATATTTTTTCTTAGTTTATATGTACATAACAAATTGGGAAAGTTTCATAGTGATATCTATTCAAATATGTTTTGCCTATTAGGGGGTACTACACTGTACTACACTGTTTGTAGCCTGTGTGTAGTTCTGTTCAGTTCAATAACATCATTATTATTATTATTCAGTTATCAGGCATGTGTTTAGGTTGTCTATTACTAATGGTTTGATTAGGTATTGTGTTTGTAAATATCTGTTTAAAAAAAAAAGTATGGCATTTTACAATACAGAACTTTGAAGGCGTTTTCCCAAAAATGAGTTTTAAGAGTTTTTCCTCATACTCTGAGCCAGAAATCTCCACTTCAGTAGCACTCACATACACCAAACCTTCCAGTTCTATTCATAATGTTCTGAAGGTATTTACAGAAGGGTTTGTTGATATCGCATTCATACCCTGATTTATATCACATTTTATTCCTAAAAACATGGCGAAATATGGAATTTTACCATAAAAATGGACTGAATGGAGTATTTTCTGATTTATGGAGTGATAAAAAGAGATATCCAAAATCCCCTCTGTAATAACCTTTGGCTCTTATATGTCAACAAAATGAAACTATAATTTTGAAAATGGCTTTATCCAATGTTCAGATTTCTGTCCTGGAATTATATGCAAATTAGTGCATATTTAAGTAGATCATGCCTCATTTGCATATTTAAACATACAATTTCAGAAAACTTGTAATACAAAAAAGTCTTGTCTTAATATAAGTAATCAACTGGGGAAGTTTCATTGTGATATCTATTAGTTAATTTCTTTACCCTATTCACCTGCAGTGTCTCCCCTTAAACGTAGTGAAGGTCAATTATTTTGCGACAATTACAGAGTATAGCTATACATTATCCCGCTTATTACATGGCTAACTTACTAACAATATACCTAATTCATTTTACACCATCGACAAGACGAGATCAAATGCAGACGCAGTTCTGTTCTGTCGCTCCGCGCAGTCATCGCCGGCAGGTCTGTGGTCTGATTGCACTGATGACTGAGTGCAGCTGTGCATATGCTGAGCAGCTTTCATGACTGCGATCTGTGTGTCATTGGGCTTGCGCACAGCGGTCATTATTGTTCGGCAGAGGTCCGTTATCGAGTAATAACAGACCTCTGACGAGCGCTATTGACCAATCACAATCAAGCATTTCGGCGAATGTTAAAACGCCATGTAATAATATCGTATAGCTTACGCTCTGCTCTATTGGAACACAGGAGCTGAGCAGAGCAGAAGCTCGACAAATGTACCCGCTGAGGCCCCCCACAACCATCAGAACCAGGGAGGACCCGAGCCCCCAGGACCGTGGGACTTACCTTCACTCAGAAGGACCCGCGACCACTCAGGCGCGCATCCCACATGCCACCAGGGAACGGACGGGAAACAAAAACACCTCCATCACAGCCCCCAACATCACGGGTCGAAGGTCAAGAACCCAACCCCGTGGCAAGGCCGTAGCAGCAGAGCGCGGAGGAGATCCCAGCCCTAGGACAACCTGAAGGCCAGGACCCCCCGAAAAAGGGGGCCCGGTGAGGTCAACGATGCCGTAGCATCGGGACCCCACCAGATGGTCACTGGTGACACCACCCCCCACATCACCAGCATATCGGACAGGGCCCAAATCAAGAGTAGGCCCTTCCCCCCTTTAGCACGCCGCTCTGAAGCACTCTAGCTTACTGCACCTGGTATTCCCAGGGGGTCTCCCATCCAAGAACTAACCAGGGCCGAACCTGCTTAGTCTCCGAGATCTGACGAGATCGGGCGTGTCCAGGTTGGCATGGCCGTAAGCCCCAAGAGGCTACCCCCCCACAATACTGTGGGGCCAGACGGCGTGCCGGGGAGACACCCCCCAAAAGGGGGTTGATCCCTCAATCCAGGCAACAGGCCAGAACTCGACCTGTGCCTGGAGCACTGTGGACTAGACAGGCGCCTAAGGGGTCTACTGTAAGAACAGTACCCGGCGGAAGGGGTGTTCGGTATGCTGTGCACCATGTCATGACCTCAACAAACCCGACCCCTCCAGCGGGGTCGAGGTTCAAGGAGAGGCCGACACAATTGGCAGACGTCATGAAAGATGCGGGGGCACACTCTCTGGCAGACGGGGTCAAGCCCGGCTTCAACCCGAGAGTCGACTCTGCTACCAACACACCGGAGAACCAACCACCTCCCTATGTTTAGTTTAACAGGAGGCGGTTGTTCCCTTAACCCACCAAGAAAACTTAGAAACATAACTGCGTGTATACACAGGCTATACAAGCAGTACAAGTGTTTCAGTTTTCAAAGGGTTAACCCAGGCCAACAGGTCGACGAGAACGAGTCCGGACCTGGGCCTGGCAGACAGGGACCTACACAGCAACCACCTCGACAGCCCCCTCCCATCCGATTCCCTGCCCAGCAGGGGGAGGGAGGAGTGAAACAAATGGAGAAGGACCAGGCCCCCTAACACAGCGCAAGGTACAACACAGTATGGGCCAAGCACGTCACTGTTATGGGCAAGTCGTAGTGGCATAGATATGACACACACATCCACGACATCAATCCCTGCGAAGCCCGGACCGACCCGGCATTTTCCCCCCGGAAAAGCACAAAGTCCTTCGGGGTAGTATAGAACAGCAGATCTGCGCCCCGGCGGACAACAGGTTAACTGACCTGGTCCGGCGCGACCAGAACCAGTCCCGCATCCTAGTCACGCCGCCATCCCCAGTCCTAAGAGGGGGGTAGGTACGCGTGTCGATCTAAAACATCACAGAGGGCGCCACCAAGATGGACAGAACGTGAATGCGCTGCTCCTGGTGGCCCACCTCATGGGCGTGAGACTCCTCCGCCAATGTAATGATCTACTCCGTCATCTCCCCCCGGAGATGCACATGAGTCAACGAGTCTAACCTAGTGCACTGGCGCTCGTTAGAGATAAAAAATCTCCTTCCTAGTCGCCCGCATAAAAAACGCCGTTTCTATGAGTTGGGCAACCAAGGCTCGCCGGTCCATAACGTGGTTCCACATTGGAAGCACCCAGGGCCAGCGCTATATGCACGTCAAGAACCCGAAACACATCAATTGTGAATTCTAATAAGAAACACCAGACAACGTTCCCTCCATGCTGTCTGGGACGAGCAGCAGGAAGCCGGTCAATAAGACACAGACACGGGCCTTATATGACGCATCTGAGAGCAACCCCGTCAATTCTGCTCCTCACATAAGAGGGGAAGACAGAAGTTCCCCCAGAGAGACCTCTACGTGAGTACAATTGAAAAAGATACATGCAATAATAATTGGGCCAAGTGACCAATGGCCCAATACACACTGTAATAGAGAGCAGAGCAGAAAACGAACAGTTTTCGAATGCATCGCATCATCCAACTTTGACAAAGACAGCGGTCTGCAGCACAGAGCCTGTAACCTCACGGATGTCTCCTGGCCAATAGGAAAACGCGCCCAGTGACGTATCCCATGGCCGGGGGGAAATCCTGTGACCCACCCATCCTAACATGGAGTGGAACCAGATAACCTCGTCTGTGCAAAAAACTGGCTTTATACATGGCTTCAGGCTCATGTGCGAACTTGCCACCTGAATCTTTTACACCTTTACCCTAAAGTAAGAAAAACACAGACCAAGAGAGGGGCCAAAGGCCTTGGTACAAGAGCTACACATGTAAACTTCTGTAGGCCAACACCTAACCCAGTTACATTTACAACAAGCGGTGCAGGGGCAAGGCTAAGAGAATCATCAAGGACTCTAGCCACCCGAACAACTGCCTCTTTGAACTGCTGCGGTCAGGCAAGTGATACCGGAGTCTCAAGGCGAGCACAGAAAGACTCAGAAGAAGCTTCTATCCCCAGGCCATCAGGCTGCTCAACGAACAATAAACACTATGCAACAACCATCAAATGCACACAGCACACACATCCACACGCACACACTCACTTAAACAAACAACACACTGCAGCACCCACTCTCCACACTTTAGATCACCTAAACACACTTTATATTTATTGGTAAAGGATTTGCACTTCAACTCGTACACCTTACTGTAAATTGTACCTAAATTGTACCTCATCCCATTTCTGCTTTGCACTATATAGTATTGTATATTAGTATATTGCATAGTATATTGTATATTGTATGGTAACTCAGTTACATCTAGTCTGCATCGAACATTGTACATATGTCTATACTGAACACTGTGAACTCTATTTTTACTTATTTTTACTTCTTTTTACATGCTACTTTATTTTATTTCATACTTATCTTGTCTAGCACAGTCTCTGGAGCGTAACAGTAAGAAGCATTTTGTATAAAAGTATTCTGTACTTCTGTATGACAACTATTAAAGAAACTTGAAACTTGAACTTGGATTCAATGCCACGTTTACTTAAACGTAAACACGATACACACAACCTCTATCACAATAAAAAAGGGCAAAAGTTCACTCTCACTACTGCAAGAGAAACGCTGTTTCTTATGATGAGAGAGACATAAGTCCTCGATCAAGTGCTGGTCACAGGCCTTGCTAAGTCTACATAACAGCGACCAAACAATTTTCAGAGAAACTGCCTCTCTCTAAGCAAGAGCACAACCCCAGCAGAAGGGATTTACACCGTATCCCCAAAAATATAGTGAATCAGGCACACATTTTGTAAACAAAATCATATTTGAGGGGGGCAGGGGCAAACCGGGGAATCATTTCACCCACCCCCTCACCAGCTCACCCCTGATACGACGCCAAATGAAAAAACAGAGGTATCCCACAGCTCTGCTTATGTGTGAAAAAAACTTGCCACTTGTTATTTTCATCATTACCCTCAAGTAAAGAATAACAAGCTAAGAGAGGGACTCAGGCCCTCGATCAATGCCATTATGTACAGCATTGTAGGGTAACACCCAGCCAGTTGTGGGCTCAGCCACGTTGTCTAAACGTTACATGAACACACACAACTTCTCATCATACAACAAAAAACCCCAGTTAATTTTTACTCACGTAAAAAACAACGCTGTTCTTAGGTAGAGAGAAGACATAAGCCTTGGCCAACGCTAACCTAAGCTATACAAAAGCGACCAAGACAATTTTCACACCACACCTTGTATCTCCAAATGTAGTGAAGTAACATATGTTTTGTTAACAAAGACATCGTTATTAACCAAAAACATTCGGGAGGGGGAGGAAGGAAGAGTGGGGTAATGTCCAATGGACATCTTACCTGCACCAACGAACGCAGGACGAAAGGCCGTAACACAGGTTGGTCCACCACGTTGACGAAGGCCTCTCACTGGCAAGGCCAGAAAAGGCAATGGCCGGAGCCTTGCTCCGGCGTGACGCCCCCCTCCTGCAGTCGGTCATGGCGCAGGCCCGACGACATCTTCTGCCAGAGATGATGTCGTAGTCAGAGTGCCAGGGCCCGCTATTCTCACATAGCATAAGCTAAACAGCTAACTCTAGGCTAACTGATAGCATCAAGCTAACGTTTCCAGCCGAGCACATCCGCCAGCTAACGCAGTGGCAAGCTAAGCGGCTACTACTGAAAGCTGCACAACGTGAGAAAAAGCAAATACAGGCCAACACTTAAGACAGCCGCTGTCTTTTCCTCTTCTTGTCAGAAGGAAAAAGGCAACACACGCCCCTCTCCAGACACAGCGGAATCGGCAGCAAGCCCCTCGTTGTACGCGGGCTGCAGCCGACTTGAGCCGGAAAAGCGGGGCCAGCACGGCGGCAGAGGGTATCTGTTTGTCCAGAGACCCGGGGAATTGAACCGCAGATTCGGAATCACGGTCCCAGGAAAACAAAGCTACGACTTCACTTAGGAGGAGCTAATGTTATCGTGGGGCATCAGACTAGAACCCCCTCCACGCCGCTAAGAGGCAGCGAAAAGGATTCTAGCCTGGAGCCGACCTTCGTAAGCTAGTTGCAGTTGACCCCCCACAACTGACACACCTGGCGCCCGTGTCGCAAAAAACATCACCCGCCCAGAGAGGCCGTCAGCCCCCACACAGCCGACCGCCTCCCAAGCATAGTGTCCAGCTGCAGAGCCGGAGACAATGCCGGCGGGGATTGCTCAGCGACGCGCGCCCCTAATGCGAATCGCCGGTGGAGGTCAGAATGATCATCATCTTCTAGACACTCCGGTGGCGAAGACATTATCGCTGTATTTCCTCTAAAAATTGTGAGAGAGAAAACAAAGATATAATGTCAACGCAGCTCCTCTTCTCCAATATCTATTTTGGCACTAAACTCTAAAGTGGTGTATACAGGCAATTTTTCGGTGGTGAAAATAGGGAAGGAGCTGATGGTGTGGCCACGACCCCGCTTATGTAGAGGAGCGGATGTGGGTGTGGCCAGGCGGATGGGTGTGTGCATGTGGAGACAATTATTCAATATTAGACTGGATAAAGGGATAGTTCCAATAGAGCAGAGCGTAAGCTATACGATAACATAACTGTCTGTTTCCAGGCAAAATGGCGCATACCAAGAGTCTACTTCCTCATTCCACGGTGTGCCACAAGCTTCTCCCTGTGGGGACACCAGCTGACCTTTATTGGTGATTAGTGTTAGAGTACCATTCCCACACATTTATCAATAAATCCATACTTAACCCAAATTTATATACATTTTTTCTCAATGAAAACCAGCTTATACAAAATGTGAATCAAAGGAAGGAAAATGGAGAAGGACAAAGAGAAAATGTATCTGTCCCTCTCATAACTAATACACACATACACACACACACACACACACACACACACACACACACACACACACACACACACACACACACACACACACACACACACACACACACACACACACACACACACACACACACACACACACACACACACACACACACACACACACACACACACACACACACGCACACACAGGAGGCTGGATGTGTTTCTCTGTGTGTCAGACTGACACTGAATAAAAACTAAATAATTACTCCCCTGCTGATAATGTGACCTGCTGGTTTGCATAAACAACACTTTATTAAAAGTCTCCTCCTCTCAAGGTCCTCTTGGACTATACAGATGGTTCTTTGTGCAGAACCTTTTTCACAGTCCTTCCCTGGAGCTTCTCTGCACTTATCTGAGTCGCATGTGTGATGTCACGGTCGTACCTATCACGGTTCAATATGTGGGAACGTGGCACCTTGAGCTGCAGCAGACAGAAAGCTGAGTATGAATTACTGGTAAATATCAATGGGTGCTTGTTGCTAGTTTGCATATTCATAGATCATTGCATTCTTAATGAGGGTAAAGGTGTAGATATGCTGCTTTTTCAGTAGTTTATTGAACAATTTGGTGGAAAAACCCCATTTATACAAATTATTATTCTATATAGAACAATGCAAGGGTTTAGAATAGATCTGGAGAGGATCTTAAAGTACTCTCCTGTTCAACCCCATCCACCAGTATATGGATCCACTCCATCTTCTTCTTTTTTGGTGGTGTGTGGAGCTCCAGCTGTTGTTTTGACGGTGCTCTCTGGATCCTTTCACCCCCCCCCCCCCCCCCCCCTCCTCCTTCCTCCTCTTCCTCCTCCTCCCTGGAACTAATCAATCCTGACGCCGCTCAACGCTCAGCCCACACCTGCTCTTTCTGTGTGAGAGACTGTACATTCCATGCAGTCAAATGTATGTATGCACACACAGACACACACGCTTGAGCACACATGCACATATACATAGGCATACTTGCATGTACTGTACATACACACGCATACAATACACACAAACGTGTGCACACATGCACTCTTGCATGTACTGTACCAATAGTATGCACACACATATACACAGACACACACACACACACACACACACACACACACACACACACAGCAGTGGCGGCCGGTACATTCTTCTCCATGGGGGGCGCTATACCAAACATTTTGCAAACATGTACCACGCATTGGCATGTCACTGGCAGCGGACAGCTGACCAAGCGAACACTGACTCCCCACAACACTACCAAACCACCAACAACACACAACCAGTCAAATAAAGTACAGTCTAATTCACAACTTGAAACACAATATATAAATAGAAAAGTTAGAAACAAACTCGCTCCGTCTCCAAACACACACATACGCACAGAGAGAGAGAGAGAGAGAGAGAGAGAGAGAGAGAGAGAGAGAGAGAGAGAGAGATAGAGATCGCGGCCACTCACTCACCACACTACACACTGAGTAGCCTACTGTGTGCGTCAGAGAAACCACAAGCGTACGAATATTTAAGTAGGTACAGTTACAGTACAACTATCACCATATTGAGCCGTACTGTATTGTACCCATTCTGCAATCTGTTAAATAAAGTTTTCATTCAGAGAGAGAGAGAGAGAGAGAGAGAGAGAGAGAGAGAGAGAGAGAGAGAGAGAGAGAGAGAGAGAGAGAGAGAGAGAGAGAGAATCACGGAATCACGTTAGTTAGTTTAGCATTAGCTGAGTGGCTAACAGCGGCTAACGTTAGCTGAGTGGCTAAGAGAGAGAGAGAGAGAGAGAGAGAATTAACTCACTTTGTTTAATTGAAACGTGGTCCAGCCGGAGGGCTTGATAAAGTGTATGTCCACTGACTGTCCCCCAGACTGTTGTCGATGTATATCCACTGCCCACTGTCCAGACTCGAGACTACAACACATGAACACACAGCATCGAACATCCTGCAAACTGTCCACTTCTAAACAAAACCGAGAAATGCGGCTACGGAAAAGTACTGGCATCACGTCGGCCAATCAGAGAGCGTCTCCACGAAATGCGGCAACGGAAAAAAAACTGTCGTCGGCCAATCAGAGAGCGTCTCCACGAAATGCGGCTACGGAAATTCTAAACGCTGCTAAGGCTGCTTGCCTAGACCGCTTCAAATCGCGCCCGGCTTCCCACATAATACATCATATTTCAACGCACAGCGCGTTACGCACTGATTGGCTGCGACGGATACAGCGATGAAACAGTGCACGTCGTGCACGCGCACTCAGAGCGCTATTGCGTCTAGCCCGGGCCGAGAGAAATACGGCTAGGAGAAATGCGGCTATGCGACAGTGAGTCACTTCCTGTTCAGGAAAACGATAATTTTTATTTGATATATTAACGTTATATTGTGCATTGGAAACACAAACATACTTAAAATGAGTAAATATTATTCATTTTAAACATGTTTATATTATTTATAGGGCTATAAAACAAAAAACTAAAACTAAATATTTCTTGTTCTTCTCTCTTTTAACAGGGGGGTCGGCGCCCGAGCGCCCCCAGTGGCCAGCCGCCACTGACACACAGACACACACACACACACACACATACACACACACACTTGTTTTACTATACTTGTGAAGACATTGTATTGACTTAAATTTATTCTCTAGCTCCTTACCCTGACCTTACAGTAATCATCAAGTTATATGCCCAAGCCTAACCCTAACCTAACCCTTAACACCCGATAACTTGTGTATTTTGGTGTGAGGACCGGCCAAAATGTCCCCACAACCCAAAATGTCCTCACATTAAAGGTGGTTTGTCAAGAGTCGGTTCTCACAAACAAGTGTACACACACACACACACACACACACACACACACACACACACACACACACACACACACACACACACACACACACACACACACACACACACACACACACACACACACACACACACACACACACACACACACACACACACACACACACACACACACACACACTGCCACACTTTACTTTTTATCATGTCTATTTTATTATCTATTCTATTTTATTCTATTATTATATTGTATTTTTGCACAATCGAAGGCGGGCATGGTCACCTTCTGTATTGAAGCTCTTGTGGTTAGGAAAGGTAGTCAACAACACGGGGTGTCTAGTCAGGACACGGGAGGCAGGAACGTTCTTTGATGAGTTTTATTATCAATGGTCAGACAGATGATGCACAGGCGATTTCTACTTCTATTTGTGAGAGTGTGTGTGTGTGTGTGTGGTTTTGTGATCAGGGACGCACACATGAACTGAAGGAATCTCTAAGCCCACTAGTATATATGGATGCTGGCTATCGACAGACATGTCTAGCCCTCACCTCCATAGCCATGAAGTGCTTTGAGAAGCTAGTGAAGGGCTACATCTGTTCCTCCCTCCCCATCAACCTGGACCCTCTGCAATTTGCATATCGCCCCAACAGGTCCACGGAGGACGCCATAGCCCATGTGCTGCACACAGCAGCATCACATCTGGACAAGAGGCAGGGGAACTATGTGAGAATGCTGTTCATCGACTACAGCTCAGCATTCAATACCATAGTCCCCTCCAAACTCATAGCCAAGCTCAGGGACCTGGGCTTGAACTATGACCTGTGCCAGTGGGTCCTGGACTTCCTGACGGGCAGACCCCAGGTGGTAAGAGCCGGCAACTGCACCTCCTCATCCATCACGCTCACCATAGGGGCCCCCCAGGGCTGTGTTCTGAGCCCCCTCCTCTACTCCCTGTACACACATGACTGCGTAGCACAGCGGAACAACAACACCATCATCAAATTTGCTGATGACACAGTAGTGGTGGGCCTGATCTCTGCCAACGACGAAAGGGCCTACCTGGAAGAGGTAGAGAACCTGTCACAGTGGTGTCAGGAGAACTGCCTCTCCCTGAACGTCAGCAAAACAAAAGAGATGATTGTGGACTTCAGGAGGTCGGGGGTCAAGGACTACAGCCCCCTCAGCATCGACGGGGCACCAGTTGAGAGAGTGAACAGTTTCAAGTACCTCGGAGCCCACATATCCGAGGACTTGACATGGACCACACACATTGACAGTGTTGTGAAGAAGGCACGACAACGCCTCTACTTCCTCAGGCGCCTAAGGAAGTTCCAAGTCAGTCAGAAGATCCTTAGGAACTTCTACTCATGTACAATAGAGAGCATCCTGACCGGCAACATCACCTCCTGGTTTGGGAATAGCACTGCACAAGACCGTAGCAGACTACAAAGAGTGACACGTTCAGCCGAACGCACAATTAGAGGGGGGCTTCCCACCCTCCAGAACATTTACAACAAGCGGTGCAAGGGGAAGGCTAAGAGAATTATTAAGGACTCGAGCCACCCGAACAACTGCCTCTTTGAACTGCTGCCGTCAGGCAAGCGATACCGGAGTCTTATGGCGAGCACAGAAAGACTCAGAAGGAGCTTCTATCCCCAGGCCATCAGGCTGCTAAACGAACAATAATCGCTAAACGAACAATAATCACTATGCAACAACCATCAAATGCACACAGCACACACACCCACACACTCACTCAAACAAACAACACACTGCAGCACCCACTCTCCACACTTTAGATCACACAAACACACTTACACTTTATATTTATTGATAAAGGATTTGCACTACAACTCGTACACCTACTGTGAATTGTACCTAAACTGCACCTCGTCCATTTATGCCTTGCACTATATAGTATTGTATATTAGTACACTGCACAGTATTGTATATTGTATGGTAACTACGTCTACGAACATTGTACATATGTCTAAACTGAACACTGTGACCTCTTTTTTTACTTCTAATTTTTACTATGTCTTTATTTCATACTTATCTTGTCATGCACAGTCTCTGGAGCGCAACAGTAAGAAGCATTTTGTACAAAAGTATTCTGTACTTCTGTATGACAACTATTAAAGAAACTTGAACTTGAACTTGAAACATGTCTGAGGCATCCTGCTGCAGAACAGCAGAGCAGCCCCCCACAGCCTTTATGTCTGACTGAGAGGCGTCCCGCTGCAGAACAGCAGAACAGCAGCACAGCACCCCACAGTCCTTATGTCTGCCCAGTCCTTGGGCCTTTTGTACAGCCGCCCCCTAATCCACGGTGTGGATTAGTTCATGGAAAGGCTCAACTGTCTTCCGGAGTCGTTGTCGGGGCGTCCTCTGGGATGGCTGGTAACTCGATAAGCTTGGCCACTGGTCTGGTGTAGGTCCTATCGTCCACCTGCACCTCTGCAGACCGCACCTTCCCGTCGGCACTCCTGATGGTCTTCGTGACCCGTCCTACAGGCCACAGTGCTCTAGGTAGCCTCTGGTCAATCACCATCACCACCGTGCCGACAGTGAGGTTCTCTGTGTCCTTCACCCATTTCTGCCTGGACTGCAAGGAGGGTAAGTAGTTATGCAGGAAGTGGGTCCAGAACTGGTCGGCTAACACCTGACTGTGTCGCCATCTTCTCCGGCTGAGGATTTCGGATTCAGGGTACACCACTGGAGGGAGTGAGGAGTCGGGCCGCCCCATGAGGAGGTAGTTGGGGGTCACCGCGTCCACGTCGGCTACATCTGTCGACACATATCCCAGCGGCTTGGAGTTGAGGATTCCTTCTACCTCAGTCAGTACTGTCCGCAGGACTTCTTCGGTCACTGTCTGTGCTCCAAGAGTAACGTAGAGTGCAGCCTTGATGGACTTGACTTCCCGCTCCCAGGCCCCGCCAAAGTGGGGTGCATTTGGGGGGTTGAACTGGAAGCGGATCTGGCGCTTTGCCAGTTGGGTCTGCAGCTCTTTACCCATGTTCTGGAAACTTGCTCTGAGCTCCGATTCTCCTCCACGGAAGTTGGTCCCACGGTCGGAGAGGAGTTCGAAGGGGTTTCCTCGTCGTGCCACAAACCTTCTGAGCGACATAAGGAATGAGTCGGTATCCATGTTGTGTAGCACGTCTAGGTGGACACACCTAGTGGTCATACACTTGAAAACTATTCCCCATCTTTTCTCAGTACCCCGACCTCGCTTGACCTGAAACGGGCCGAAGCAATCCACTCCTGTTGAGTAGAATGGAGGCTTCATGAGGCGGAGACGGCATGGGGGCAGATCTGCCATCTTGGGAATAGACGGCTTTGCCCTCCACTTTTGGCACTCCGGGCAGAATCGCTGATGGCGGCGCACTGCTTCACGCCCTCTGAGGATCCAGAACTTGCGCCGGAGTTCAGCAAAGACCCTCTCGGCTCCAGGATGGAGTAGCTTGTTGTCGTACTGTCGTATGATGAGCTTAGTGACAGGATGCTTGGGTTCTAGCAGGATCGGGTGCACAGTGTCTTCCTCCAGGCTGGTGGAACGGCGCAACCTACCGCCTACGCGGATAAGGCCTTTAGGTACGTCGTACTCTGGGGCAAGTGCCAGGAGCCTACTGTTTGGTGGAATCACTTTCCCGGTTTGTAGGCACTTGATTTCTTCTGAGAAGCTATCACCTTGTGCTCTCTGAAGGATTCTGAGTTCTGCCTCGGCATAGTCGTCCGCACTGGGGGCACTTGACGGAGACGCCGCCCCGTGCAGTGATCTACTTGTGGCCTCAAGGAGGTCTTCGAAGGTGGAATGGTCTTCTGTGGTTGGGGTCTTTGGAGCCGAAAGGGTTGAAGTGAGGCCACAGAACACAGGCTTCCTTGTCTCCGTCTCATCCAGAACTTCTGTGACCGAGGGTCTGAGTGGCCAACCTGTGCGTGGTTGTTGGAGGAAGGCGGGACCATGACTAAACTGATTTGGCTTGGCTAGGTCAGACACTGTCATTCCTCTGGTGATAGTGTCTGCTGGGTTATTCTTTGTGTCCACGTACCTCCATGACCGGTGGTCGGTCAGTTCTTGTATCTCAGATACGCGGGTCCCGACGAACACCTTGTATCGGCCTGACTCGGACTGTATCCAGGTAAGCACTGTGGTGGAGTCGGACCACAGCACCGCCTCTTTCAACTTAAGAGTGAGCTCTCTCTGGATCAGTTGGGCAAGTTGGGCTCCTGTCAGAGCGGCACAAAGCTCGAGGCGGGGTATTGACTGTTGTTTTTTCGGTGCTACTCTAGAGCGAGCTAGCATGAAGGATACGTGGACCTGGCCTTGGAGGTCTTCGCCACGCAGGTAGGCGACTGACCCATAGGCGGACTCGGAAGCATCACAGAAGACGTGGAGCTCGAGGGTGAGCGCACTTACGTCGACGTCTGGTGGGAAGTAGCACCGGGAGAGGCTGACTGTTGGGAGCTGTGGGAGCTCTTCTTCCCATGTGGTCCAGGCTTGCAGGATATCGGCCGGTAAGTGTGGGTCATCCCAGTCGCGGTCTTTGGCCCATAGTTTCTGGACCAAGACTTTGGCTCTTGTGGTGAAGGGCACGATGCGACCTAGGGGGTCATACTGGCTTGCTAGTATCTTGTAGATATTTCTCATAGTCGTCTGGCTTGGGGAGACCGGGCGATGTCTGTAGTGGAGCGTGTCCTCCATGAAGTGCCAACTGAGTCCTAGTGTCATTTCTCGAGCTTCCCCGTGGGTCTGGGAGACCCATCTCTCACTGCTATCTGCCTTGGCCTCTTTGGGCAGGTTGCCGATCACCTCTGGCTGGTTGCTGGCCCACTGGCGGATCTCGAAGCCGCCTGTGGCTAGGAGGGCTCTCAGCTTGTTCACGAGGCTGCTTGCCTCTTCTTTGGTGGGCAGACTCTGCAGACAGTTATCCACATAGAAACACTGTTCTACACTGTGGCGAACGTCCTCTTGGCTAGACTCGATGACGTGTTTCTGGAGGGCAAAGGTTGCACAGCAGGGGCTGCATGTTGTCCCGAAGGGCAGGACCTCCCACTGGTACACTGATGGAGGTTCGTCTGTCTTTAGGTTCCTCCAGAGAAACCTCAGTAGGGGCTTGTCTCTGTCCAACAGGCGAACCTGATGGAACATTCCCTTGATGTCCCCACTTATGGCGACTCGATGCTCTCTGAATCGCAGGAGGACACCAAGGAGTGAGGGTCCCAGTGTTGGGCCTGGAAGGAGGTAGTTGTTCAGGTTCTGCCCGCCGTACTGGAAACTGCAGTTGAAGACAATCCGGTCTTTGCCGTTGTGCCTGACCATGTGATGGGGCAGGAACCATGACTCTTCAGATGCGTCGGCCTGGCTGGGGTTAATCTTGGTGATGTACCCAGCTATCTCTAGCTTATTGATCTCCTCTTGGTAGGTAGATGCACGCTGTGGGTCTTGAGTTAGCCTCTTCTCTGTGTTCCGCAGGTTCTTCATTACAACTTCCTTTGAAACTTGCAGCTTGGGCATGGTTTGGACTCGCAGGAGGGGGGTGGCATACCGCTGCACTCCGTTGACCTCTACACGGGTGGTCTCGGCCTCCAACAGCTCCGCTGAGTACTTGTCCTGTTTGGATCTGTTCACTAACCTCTCGCTCTTGAAAGGCAGTGTATCCAGCTGCCACAGCCGTTCGACCTGGCTGAATAGCTCGGCAGCCGGGGAGGAAGCAGCAGTGAAGAAGCACTGTGTGGTCTGAAGCTGTTGCTGCATGTACTTTGCTGGGCCTTGGAGTGTCCAGCCGAGGTTAGTCTTGACTGCCGCAGGGCCACCATGGGGCCCCAGATGCACCGGCTCGATCGGTACGATCAGGTTGGCGTGATCAGATCCAATCAGGAGGGTTGGCTGAGCTCCGTCGATTGGTGGAATCACCAAGCCTCGCAGATGGCGATACTTCTCCTGGAGCTGGGTGACTGGGTAGCTGTACTGAGACAGACCTAGCTGTTCCCCGGTGAAGGCACCTTGAATAGGGAACCTTTTCCTTGGTTCGGATACTGGGGCGATGGCGAAGGAGACACGTGAGCCTGACAGGGTCTTGACGTCTTGGCGGATAGTGCGAAGTGTCAAGTCTTCCGCTTGGCCCTGTATTCCCAGGTGGCGTGCTGCTGAAGCGAGCAGGATGGTTCTCTCTGAGCCATCATCCAGCACTGCGTAGGTGTTGAAGACTCTGTCCATGTAGTGCAGGTTGACTCTGACGATCTTTAGGAGCACTCGGTTGTATCCGTTTGGTTGATCCAGGTAGTGAGTCTCTGCTGTTGAGGTGATGGTGGGCTCGTTCCCACTTCTCTGGTTAACCTCATGCAGGACGGAGAGGTGTTTGGACTTACAGAGTCGACACGGCTTCTTCAGGTCGCAGGCAGAGGCTAGGTGAGGACGACCGCATCTCCAACACCTTCTCTTGGCTTTGATCCAGTCCACTATCTCCCCTCTGGTCAGCTTAGCGAAGCGTTCGCATTGGCTGAGGTAGTGTTCTGACTCGCAGTAGGGGCAGTATATCCTTCCCTTCCCTTGGGTCTGGACAGGTTGATATACCTTGGAGGGCCTTTCGGGTGGAGGATCTTGGGGGTTGTCTGTACCATGCATCACCGTAGTGACCTTTATCTTGGGCTGATACTTGGGGTCTCTCCTGTCATTCTCACTGTGAGCATGAAGGGAGGGCTCAATGTCCAGGCATCTGACTTCTACCCTCAGGCACTCTGCGAAGTCGGTGAGGGACAGCTTCGTCTTGTCTGGGTTCTCCCTGTACTGTTGACGACGGAACCTCTCTTGTTGGTGTTTGGGAAGCCTGTTGAGGAGGCGCTTCACGTTTGAGCCACAATGGAGTTCCTCGTGACCTTCGCCTTGAAGGGACCTCAGCATCCCGACCAGCGACTGCACTCTGATGGCAAATTCGTCGAGGGCTCTATCGTCTCGAATGGGTGGTAAGCGTTCCATGTCCTCTATCTCCTTCAGAGCAAACTGGTATGGGCGTCCGTATCGCTCGTCCAGTGCCCTCAGAGCTTCCGAGTAGGGCATACTTGACTCTGCGTAAGCCAGCACCAGGCGGTGGGCACGCGGCACCTTTATATGCTTCAGCAGAATGGCATACTTGTAGTGCTCGGAATGAGAAGGATTGAGGAGTGTACTGAGGGAAAGGCGTAGTTCCACGTATTGGGCTCTATCCTCCTTGTTGAAGTCCGGGAATGTTGGACCTTCTATATTGGGGGGTGCATGCTGGTATACTGTGGAGGGATATGGTGTCGCTATGACTGGGTTCCCTTGGTAGGCGAGGTAGGGCACATACGGAGGTTGGTGTGCTGACTGGTGTGCAGACTGAGGCAGGTGCTGATGCATGGGTTGCTGCATGACCTGAGGTGTCGCCCAGGTTGGTGGCGGGTAACTCTGCTGAGGCTCATTCCTTTCCTCGTACTTGCGGCTAGGCGGAGCCACATTGGATGTGCTTCGTGGGTTCGGGTAGGAGGTCGGTGGCCAGTATGAGGGTCCGCTTCTTGCCAGGCCCTCTGATTGCGGCAGGTTCTGGGTTGGCCTATTGGGCTGGCTGGGCTGACGAGAGGAGTCTTGGTTATGTTGGTTCTCCTGCTTGCAAGCCTGAAGGCCGTGGGGTACTTCGATTGCACGTTGGAGGGGGTGAGTGGCTCGGCTGAGAGGTGGGGGAAGTGTCCACTCTGGCTCGTGGATACTCAAATCTTCTAGCTGGGCGGTTAGTTCTGCAGCCATACTTAGGTGATCCTCGTCTGGGGAATAGTGAGGTGCACGGGCAGGGGAGAACTGCGGTTTGCCTACTCTTTCTGGGTGGAGTTGGCGGACTGGAGTCTGTTGCCGTGATGACCTCCTTGATGACTGAGCTGAGGGTCGGGAGGAATGGTGCTGCAGAACAAGCTCCACTGCAGCTATACTTGGGTGATCCTCGGCTGGGGAGTAGTGAGGTGCACGGGCAGGGGAGACCTGCGTTTCACCTACTCTTTCTGGGTGGAGTTGGCGAACTGGAGTCTGATGCCGTGATGACCTCCTTGATGACTGAGCTGAGGATCGGGAGGAATGGTGCTGCAGAACAAGCTCCAAAAGCTCGGTTTGCTTCTGAGCCGTCTCACTCTGTTGCCGCGCAGTCTCCAGAACTTGGTGCATTATTGTTTCGTGCACATTCTGCATTGGTGGCATGGGGATGTGCCTCTAGCGGGACTGGGCTGTGCTTTATCCTCTTCATGCCTGCGCAGCTGCTCTGTGTCACGCTGGCGTGTACTGTCCACTAGGTAATCGTCTAGCCATCTCGGGCGCTGCACGGTGCGTCTGGGGCGCACGGATGGTGAAGCGGGGAGGCTCATCCCTCCTTGACTGGTTGCCATATCGTTGACTCTATCCGGTTCGAAGGACCATTTGTAGCGAAGCTCTTGTGGTTAGGAAAGGTAGTCAACAACACGGGGTGTCTAGTCAGGACACGGGAGGCAGGAACGTTCTTTGATGAGTTTTATTATCAATGGTCAGACAGATGATGCACAGGCGATTTCTACTTCTATTTGTGAGAGTGTGTGTGTGTGTGTGTGTGTGGTTTTGTGATCAGGGACGCACACATGAACTGAAGGAATCTCTAAGCCCACTAGTATATATGGATGCTGGCTATCGACAGACATGTCTAGACATGTCTGAGGCATCCTGCTGCAGAACAGCAGAGCAGCCCCCCACAGCCTTTATGTCTGACTGAGAGGCGTCCCGCTGCAGAACAGCAGAACAGCAGCACAGCACCCCACAGTCCTTATGTCTGCCCAGTCCTTGGGCCTTTTGTACACCTTCATTTCACTATGTCTTCTGTATGTACAGTATGTGACGATTAAACCTCTTGAATCTTGAATCTTGAACATCCGAGTGGACAATGAGAAGACATAATGCACCCTGTGGTAGACAGACAAGACAGACAACACAGACAGACAGTCAGACTGAAAGATAAAGGCTGTCATTTCCTGAGGTCTCAGCAGACAGACAGTGCTGTGTTTAGCAACCCTGTGGGCTTTGGCTGCACAGAGAAATCTGCAAAAAGAACTCCAGGGTGGCGAAGCCATTCTGGCAAGAATGGGATCTGTATTGTGTCTCTGACTCCTCATTTCAGCATTTCAATGTCACACGCACACACACACACACACACACACACACACACACACACACACACACACACACACGCACCCACCCACCCACGCACGCACGCACGCACTCACACACACACACACACACACACACACACACACACACACACACACACACACACACACACACACACACACACACACACACACACACACACACACACACACACACACACACACACACACACACACACACACACACACACACACAACGAAAGCGCAAGCATACAGACACCAGGGTTATTATAGTTTTGTATTTTTAATTGGTTTTTATTTTCATTTTCAGGTTTTTAATGGTTGTTTTCAGTTCAGTTTAGTTTAACTTAGTTTCCAGAGTGGGTTTGGCTGGTTTCAGTTTAGTTTTCTTTTTATTCGTTTTTTATATAGTTTTTTTTTGTTTATTATAATATAGGGGGTATTTGTCAGGGTCAAGGTTTGAGATGTTCAGAATAGGTACTGTGTAATAGAAACACACCACTTTGTCAAGGCAATTGCCTCACAGCCATGTAGATATTCCAGTCTCAATAAACATTATCCACCAATACCTCCTGATGCTTGTCGTTTCTCCTTGTTCGGATGCTGTGATCACACTGCAAAGATTGAATTGTGTTTTCTTCTCCTTCTTTGCTTCCAGAAGCCAAAGGCAGCGCATCTTGCCTTCAGGACTGTTTGCACAGAACTGTTCATCCTAATCCATGGTTTCTGGTTGGGAAATACCCGGATTGTTTTTGTGGAGACAACGTCTCCTATGCAATTTGGGATAAATCCAATGACTCCTTCCGTGTATTCGTTGATGTTGTCTGACGAATCATGGTACATCTCCCAGTCTGCGTGGTGGAAACAGTCCTGTAACACGGCATCTGATTCATCAGACCAGCAAAGGACTTCCTTCACGGTGGGCCGTGTTTGTTTCAGTTTCCGCCTGTAAGCGGGTAGTAACAGGATGGCGGACTAATCTGATTTGCGGTGGGCGGAAGAGTGTAGTTTGACAATGATCAAGTGTATTAATTCCTTGTGTACGTGTTGGAAGTATTTTGGTAATACTTTATGCAGAGATGTGTGGCCACAATGAAAGCAGCCTCTGGGTGCATGTTTTCTGTGTTGCTGATTGTCTCCTACAGTTCTTTGTCTGTGTTGGCGCTAGGCCGTATTTACACAGCTACCATGGTAATGGCTGTGAACTCCCTCTGTGTCCAGAAGGACAGCAAAGATATTCCAGGTCTGGGGAACAGAATGATTTTAGTGCGCTCCCACGATCACACTTAGCATTATTGACCATAAAGCATACGCCCCCCACCTTTTTCCAGAGAGTTCCCTAGATCTGTCCGCTCAAAACGCGGAAAAAGCAGGTAATGCGATGGCGTGGTCTGGAATTTCTTCCGTCAAACAGGTCTCGGTCAGGCAGATGAGATTACAGTCTTTTGTTTCTCACTGGAAGAAGATCCTTGGAAGTGGAATAGACATCCATATACCGTCTTGTATTGTTATTATTTATTGTTGGTTTTATTTATTTCTTACATTGCTTAGTGCGCACATCGTAAGAGCCAGTGGAGAAACATCTTACTGTTCACGAGTTTCGAATATTGTTTGTTCATAGATTATTAGGTTAGATGCCAAATTTATATTCGTTGTAATGGCTTGTAGTTGGAGATCGAATTTACGAAGTCGGACACGTGTTCTTAACCATGTGCGTCATGTGTATTGTACAGATAATACATATATATCATTGTATAATAACCGTGGCGCCGACATACTGCAATGTGCACAGCTGACATTCATTTATTCATTCATTCTGAAATCATTTATAATAATAATGACAATGTGTGAATTTGTCTTTTGAATTTGATTTTGTCACAGTACTTTTATTATTAGATACACTTTACAATTGAATAATAATAATGACAACACAAAGTTTAACTAATTCCATATAAATCGATAGTTTATTAACTCATTCATGGCCAACCACGACTATAGTCAGGTTATCTCGCGACGCCAACCGCTGAGCGCCAAAACCTGAGTATAGTCGGGTTTGCGATAGTTTTCATTGTTTTTTCTTTTATTCAATTTTTTATTCTATACAGTCTCACGGACCTCTATGTTACCTCTAAGCCATACTGAGACCCAGAGAGTGCAATACCGGCCAGATCCTGCTAGGTGGCAGTATCGCCTAGCCTTTGAAACCCTGTTCCAGACTGTGTGTCACATCTAATGTCGTCTGGGCGGATAATTTAGACCAAGCCAAGTGAATTGCTTCATCCGAGCACTTTGAAACACGTTCAGCACACTTGAGGCATATCTTGTGCCACTTCATGTCAGGGACCCGATGGACATCAATACTGGAAATCGCGATCAGACAATTAGAATATTCTTTTTGGAATAACCCCGATCAAAGGTAAGGACTATCTGACGTCAATTCCACCTTGATCCTACAATGATTTCACATCGATCCAGCCGATCAACGTATGTAGTATTCAAAATGAATGCCGTTGCTGGCGATCAGAGCATCAAAAAACTACACCCCCCCCCCTTTGATGCATTCATGATGAAACATAATACCTATTATATAGCTTTGACTTGGAAACAGTAGCGTGTCCAGGCGAGAAATGTGAACGACTTTAGCTAAATTCACACAGCGCTCCATAACTCAGCTTCCAGGAATTTGCCAGGATCACTCTGAAACTATACAATATTCACCATGGGATAACACGCGAACGTATACATGAAAAAATTTATAATTTTTTACATGTTGGACGATAGATAGTGACTGTCAAATGAGCCATAGTATTGTCTCCATAGCTATAATATAGAATATAGAAATAGCCCTGCAAACATCGTGACGCACAGTGAAAATCCCTATCTTTTAAAGCGTGGCCCATTGACTACAAGGATGGATAAAACGGCTGCCGCTGAAAGTGTTAAGATGCAGCTGCGACCCTCGGGCAGACACACACACACACTTGTGCATATTCTCTTATAATTATAATAATAAATACGACTATATATGTTTGTATTGTCTGTGTTTTTAACGGCTTCATTTGGAAGAAATCATTGGTGATTGCCAGTGATTCTACAGACAGCTATTAAATATGTCAAGACTTTGCACGTCCTGGTGGCATATAACAGAACAGCAATCGGCTTAAAAATGTATCCCGTCTGTAGGTGCGGCTGGGTAGTGCAGTGGAGAATGCACTCGCCTACCACCGCAGAGACTCTGGGATCGAATCCAGCTGTCAGCGGTACCTCCGGCTTGGTCAGTCGTCCCTACTAACACAATTGGCAGTGTTAGCGGGTGGGAAGCCGGCAGGGTATGTGTCCTGGTCGTTGTAAACTGCGGTTCCTACTGGTCGGTCGGGCGCCTGTTCAGCAGGGAGGGGAGCGGGGGGAAATAGCGTGAACCTCCGCACACGTTACATTCCCCCAGTGAGAGTCCTCGCTGTCAGGTGAAAAGAAGCGGCTGGCTGACTCCACATGTATCGGAGGAGGCATGTGGTAGTTCTACACCCTCCCTAGGCCGACAGTGGGGCAATGCGTGCAACGACCAGGAATGGAATTGGCATAACGACTAAATTCGGATGGGAGCAAAAATAAATAAATACAGAAAAAGTGAGAACAATTTTTTTTTAAAGAATAATAATAATGTATCCCGTCTGCACGGCGATAGTATGGTGGAGAGTCCTAAACGCTACATCTTTTGGAGTTCGTAAATCCTGTTCGTAGCTATGAATGAATTTATGAAAAGAAGCCATTCCAGAATACCAAAAAAGTTCATAAATCGAGTTACAAAGAAATTTGTTGGCAATTTTCTCGTAAGTCCGTTCGAGAATGAGGGGGAAAAGGGGGAGAAGATTTGGTTCTGTGTGACATCTGTCTGAGTGAGCTTCTCCTCCTTGGGACAACAATGTTCCATTGTGTAAAAGATGTACACATGTTGGTCCTACAGCTGAGAAAAAAACGTATTGTCTAGTTGAGAAATTACCTTCCTACGATGAATAACATGTCGGTTCATTTCACGTCCCGAAATGAACCGAAAAAACATTAGCAATAGCAAATTAGGCCAATATCACAAATCACAGACTGTGAGCTTTTAATTTCCCATTAGACACACTATATTCATAGTATTAAGTAGGGCTGACCCCTATTAATCGATTAGTCGACTAATCGGTCGAAAGGAGCCGTAGTCGACTGGCCAACCTCTTAGTCGAATATAATATCATCGTAGGCAGTATCATTCTTTCCAAAAGAAAAGAGGCCTAGAAGCGTGGCTAACGCTAATGGCACGCATACCAGAGGCTAACTGCCTACGAAAACAGGCACAGAGGCACTGAAAGAGGATTTCACCCATCTAATGAACACACTAGACTAGACAAATATCAAGATGTATCCATCAGTGGACCAATTGCATGCTTTTGCAGAGGACAAGAAGCCTTCAGTCGACTCCTTCAGACATTAAGCACCCCCACAGCCCAAATGGAATGATACAAAAGTAAAAAATAAAAATAAAAAAAAAAGTTTAAAAATATTATACTTTTTTATTTATTTATTTTTTAAGTCGGCAAATTTTGGCCAATCCTAGTCGACCATCCAAATCCTTAGTCGGGGACAGCCCTAGTATTAAGCATGGGATGCTCTAGATTGGTATGCATGTTCCAAGATAAATATGGAATGCGCCGGTGTGTGGAGTAGTTGGGGATGATAAGGTGAGGATGGAGGAGTTTACAACACGGATGATGACTGTAATGACTGTATATTATCTCTGTTGTATCAGATAATTGGGCACACGCACACACAGGAGACATCGCTGTACTGTTTCACAATTAATCAGATACATACGCATGATGCTATCCAACACTCACACCAGTGGAGCATTATTGCATGTCACGAGTCACGACACATTTCATTATCTCTTCCAGGCGGAACGGTGTGTTGTGTGTGTCTGTGTGGGTGCCAAATAAATGGCAGAGGTGGATGAAACTCGTTACACTATTCAGTATAAGGTTACACCTTTTTTTTTTAACACAAGAGGGTGACACTACACAGGTTCACTGCTCAGAGCCTCAGGGAATCAGCTCTCTGGCCCCTGTTTACAGCATGGAAATGCCACATTTATGCATGAATAAATTCCCATCATTGTCCATTGAAATAAGCCCTGCCCCCTTGTGCTTGGAACCTGTTTCTAACATCCTTCCTATCTTCTCATTACCATTCATATGTTTCCTATCAGCCTTCCTATGCTTTATAATATTAGGGTGACCATATTTTGATTTCCAAAAGAGGATACTCTGCCCCAAGCCTTGAGATACTTAAATGATTTTGAGTTTGCTCAAAGATGGCTTCTAATTTTAAAAGATTTAAAGTATGCCTCCTCTGTATGGATTTATAAAAATCCCACGGAAAATGAATATTTTACAAAGGTTTTTGCAATGTGTGTACCAGTAAAAATTCGGCATGATTATCCAAAATGGCCATCCGCTCTTATTCATTCAGAGGCTGTCGTCAAAACGATGGGCTTCTTCCTCTTCTTGTGTCACCTTCCCCGACTGTCAGCGCCCGTCTGGGATCGCTTTCGGAGCAGATGCTCATTGGCTACAATGGTTGTCAATCATTTTCGCCATCAGTGGTGATTGGTCTGTTCAGGACCACTCACAACCGGACGTGGTCACTCGTCAGAACGGCTTGTCAAATGAATAGGTTGAGTGTGGTGACATATCATGCCTAACAAAGAATTCGGTCAACTCTCACCTCGCACAGCTTCTGTCTGTTTTTCTGTGTCCATGTGAGCTTGGAGATCGCCGGCACCTTTATTAGACACTGAAACATAAGGTCAAGCTTTGCACACGGTGCACTCCGCCTCCCATTTGTTTTACATCATGGTGACATGGTCACATCATGTTTTACATATATAGTTTTAGTTTTTTTTGTTTTGCATATATATATATATATATTTTTTTTTTATGTTTTAAATTAGTATACTAATTTGAGTAGTGCAAAATGGGTAGGATTAAATAAGTGTATACTTCTTCCTACTCCTTTTCGAACATGTAAATTGAGTTATGTTTAGCTTTTGTTTAGTTATTATTTTGTTTGAGTTATGTTTTGATTTTGTTTAGTTATTTATTTTGTTTGTATTCATTTACATGTTCGAAATAAAGATTTCAAATCAAATCAAATCAAATGGTCTTCAATAACGTGACGTCACCTTCGTTGACGAACATCTTTCGTCACCATTTTAGTCAACAAAATTAACACTGCCTATTGGTAAACAAATTGATGAAAATATACATTATAACTGCTGTTGTGACATGGTTATGATGTTTATTCTTGAATATGTTCTGGGGAAAAAAAACTATAATTATGTCAGACAGTCTGAAGAGCTTGATTTATGACGTGATGTCATTTGCGGTCCGGCACTGGACCACACAGGCGGAAGAGGTTAAGAGGTTAAGCATCGGACGGTCCGACGGCGGGCCTTCACGCACTCTCGGCACTTTGCACTCATCTACCGGCTCCGGGCTGCATTTTTCGCTGATCATCCAATACACCATTCGAAAGTTGAATTTTCCGCCTTTCAATCGCCACCACAATCAACCAATTGCGTGCTTTGGGTCTCGAGTTATAAGACGATATATCTGGCGAGCGTCATTTGACAGGCCACTCCGTCAAGTGATCACGTCCGGTTCTGAATGGTCCTGAACTGACCAATCACCGGTGATGGCGAAAATGATTGATCACCGGTGTAGCGTCAGCGTCAGTCTCAAGCGTCAGAATGAATGGAAGTGGACGGCCATTTTGGATAATCATCAAACCTCTGTTACTCTATTTCATTAGCACTCAAAGTGATTTTCCTTTATTGTGTTAGCAACTTTAAAATTGTACCTTTCAAAAGAGATCAGACTCATGCATGTGCTATAAGGATAAAGTCTAAATTTAAGCTTTGCAAAAAAGGTATGCAGTTGTCAAAAACAAAAACAAAAATAGCCCTGTTTTTGCCCGTTGCTTATCTGGTTCTGTTCCGTTATGGCTTCGCTCAGCACCAGTTGCATATATCTCGCTTCAGCATATATACACTGAATAATTTCACAAATGTACCTTTAAATGCCAGCATTCATCTGGCCACACCCCCATCCGCTTACCTACTGTATATAAGCAGGGATGGTGCCACACACTCATCTCCTTCTCAAATTTCATCACAAGCAACGTGTTGCTCATATGCCCACTTGACGTGGAGAAAAATATTGCTCTAAGGAAAGGAAGAATAAGGAGAATACGTTGACATCATATCTTTATTTTCTCTCTCACTATTTTAAAACGAGAAAATACGGCGATATTGTCTTCGTACTGGAGTGTCTGGAAGATGGTGATCATTCCACAAACTCCACCGGTTTCGTATTGGGGGTTCACGCCGCTACATACCTCCCAGCTACAGTCTTCTTGGATGCGGCTGGACGGAGTGAAACCCTCCGGCGGTGCAGGGACTGTAGTGGCGCGCCGCTGTTGTGAGAAGCGGTGCGTTCCAGGTTGGGTGAGTAGTGTTTTGCTGGCAGGCTCCACTTGTCTGTTAGTGCTATGGGGACTAATTGACAATGTTTATGGAAACCGGGCCCAGGCTAGGGTCCTTTGTTCAGTCTCCTAGACGACGGAAGACCTTGGTCTGAAGCCATTTTAGTTTAACTAGTGGGCTGCGACCATTAACACTGGTGATCCCTGTGTTTTCTGGACGAGTGGATTTCTCTCTGTCCCGTGTTAAGCCCCTTCTTTCATATCCAAATGAGAGTATTCCTTCACAAGGAGATATGTGCATGGATGTGCGATAGCGGCAGATCCATGTTCAAGTCAGCTACACAGGCCAGTTTGGTATTGTGCTGATTCCGTCGGGTGTTGGTAAAATCACCGTTGTAAAGCAGTGTTGACATCTTGTTTCTCTTTTCGCTTAAAAAGTGAGGAGAGGTTCAGAACGGCGGCCTGTCTGGGTGAGTGTTATGTCATTGTATACATGTTCAGGTGATAGCTGCTTAGCTTACGGTTAGCCAGTCAGCTGTTAGCTGCTGCGTTAGCCTGCTGGGATCGCTGCATGGCCTACTTAGGTTGGGCCTACTGTTAGCCTGTCAGCTGTTAGCTGCGGCGCTAGCATGTCGTGATCACTAGGTAACGTTAGCTTGCTGCTATAGGCCTAGGCCTGGCGCGGGGTAGCTTTAGCTCCTCGCGCCGCCGCCGCGAGCTCACTTCTGGTCGCGTGCGCCGTTAGCTCGGCGTCTCGCGAGCAGGGGCAGTAGCGCCCGAACGGTTGGAGCGGCCGTTAGCTTAATGCTACTCTGTTGAACGTGCTTTGATTTTAACATGTTTTACACTCTTGACTACGACGTCATCCTTGACAGGGGATGTTCGTCGACCCTGCCCTGAGCCTGGACGGGGATTGCGTCAACAAAGAGGACTGTAGCGACTGGTTGGAGCAACGACGCTGCCCAGTTTGAGCAACACAGGATCGGCTGTGTTGTCTACGGGGTCTTTCTTGAGTCTGCACTTCGCTGATCTACGTTCCGGGTAGGACAAGGTTGGCCAGACCTTATAACACGTCTTCTGGTTTTACTTTTCTAAATGTTTTGTGAATGACGATGTTTTCCCAAAACGTGTGTTGCTGCAATGCATTTAGGATACGACGCGAGTTATGTGTGAACTGTCTTGTCACTGGCAGTTAGCTTCTCCGTGCAAATCGGGTTGTTACAGATGTGAAAATGATCTGGTTGTTGTGTGAGAAACATCATGTGTGTTGTTATGTACCGTGTACTCACAACTAAGGTAACTAACCTATGAAGCTATGCTTAGTGACAAGTGAGTAAAAGAATGTTCTTTTCTCAGCCTGTGATGACAATGAACAGTGTGTTCACATATTAACAGGTTTTCCTGTTTTAACTGGCCGTATTAAGGGTAAAATAGGAGGATTGTGTTTCCCCCCGGTTCCCTGGGGACTTTTTCATCCTCCTATCAGACATGTTGTGCACTAAATTGTGTCTTTTGTGTGGTAGGGATGCGATGTAACCCTTAGCTTGATTGCTGAGGTTGTGCTAAAACAGCTGGAGAAACTTTATTTTCCTAGAAGAAAAGATTGTTTGGTCGCTCTCGTGTGTGCTTAGCAAGGCCTGTGGCCGATACTAATCGAGAATTATGTATTCTCTCATTATGAAAAACGGCGTTCCTCTGTAGAGTGTTTTTGCCATTTTTTGTAGGTGATGATGGGTTGTGTGTGTCATGTGACCTACAACTGGGTTGGACTGGCCACAGAAGCACATGTGTATGTTGGACCGGGGCTCTTAGAGCCCTCTCTATTCTGTGTTTTTTCCTTAGTAAAAATCAGATAGCAGGTTAGCTCATGCGCTGTGTGGAGCTGTCAAACGCTTCATAGAGCTGACTATGACTGTGTCATATTCTCTTTTTGTCATTACATCGTATCATGGGTGTGGGGTCGTAAAGGGGTGAACTGGTAACCTTTCCTCTCCTCCTCGTTTCTGTCAGTCAGGGGTACACCCCCTGTCCTTCAAGGTTCCCGTCACGTGGCGGTTCGGCACGTTGCGGGGGGGGGGGGGGGGGGGGAGTTTCCTGGTCCCACGGATTGGTATATTGGGCGTGTGCACCGCAGGAATTCCCCCGCCATAGAGTACGTCACCGTGCGCGTCTCTGTTGGTAGGACTTCCGTGTGCTGTTCAGGTCCATGTGATGGATCTGTTTCAGGGGGGTGGTCAGGGCTCCTCCTCACCAAGCGCCTATTCGGGCCTTCTGTGAGTTCGGACTCCTTCTTTCATGTGAGGGAGCCTCCATCAGAGTACAGAGCCTTCCTCCTCAGATTGTCAAAGTGAGTGGACCCTCTAGAAGGGTCCTATTCTATTGTATATGTATTCGATTCAATTCGATTATTGAGTGTGTATGGGTTCAGTGCCTCTTCCCCGGAGAGCCCTAAAACCAATTTTTTACATGGCTCAAGGTGCAATATATTCTTTTCAATCTGTACAGCTCGCGTGGGAAGTCTCTCTGGGGATCCCCGTCTCCTTCCTATGGGAGGGTGGTGGGATGTAAAAATGTGAATTTTTTTTACCCCTGGCTGTGTAGACTGGGATACATACTGTTGATGCTTCCTTCTTTTCTATTCAAAAAGTGTTGGAGTTAGGGAGTGTCACACCCCTCTTGTCGTTCCCCTGGGCGCCTTGGGGATTCAATGACAGGTCTAAATAGCCTGTTCATTGATGGGGGTGTGTCCCGACGCACGTATAGTGCTAGCTTGCTGTAAACAGGCGACTGACTGGCGCGCCTTGGTTGCTTGTGGTTAAAACTGCGTTTTTATAAAGCAACTGAGATGGGGGTTTTTCCTCTTCCGACGACCAAATCCCACGACCTGGGTTGGTTTTCGACGGATTCTCGTTCATGTCTGGGGGATGATGACGGAATGGATCTGAACATATGTAGAGGGGTCTCACGCCCTTGGGGTGGGCCACCAGGCGCGGTTCGCCCGAACGTCTTGGTGGCGCCTTCTTTTCATGTTAAGATCGACACGCATATCTGCCCTTTCTCCTGGAGTAGGCATGTCGGCGTGGTTAGGGCACGGGACTGGTTCTGGTCACGCTGGTCCGGATCAGTTGAACCCGTTGTCCGCCGGGGATGCAGATCTGCTGTTCTGGTACCCTGAGGGACTTGGGCTTTTTTCAGGGGGAAAAATGCCAGGTCGGTCCGGGTGTCACAGGGTTAAGCGCTATGGAGACCCTGGTTGGGTACGTTTTTACTCAGCACTGTCGTAATGGCTTACGGCCATGCCATCCTGTACACGCTCGATCTCGTCGGATCTCGGCCGCTACACAGGTTGGTCCTGGTTAGTACTTGGTTGGGAGACCGCCTGGGAATACCAAGTACGGTGTGCTTAGGGGCTGGTTCTCTATTCTTTTTCGCTCCTCTCTCACGCATGGCGAAGAGGGGCCTGTGGGGGTGGTTTTTGACCTCCTCTGGTGACCCTGTGCTTCCCGTACCGCCAGGCCCGGTCCGAAGTAATGTTTCGTCGACCCGTAGGCCTGGGTTAACCCTTTTGTGAAAACTGAAACACTTGTACTGCGGTATAGCCGGTGTATACCCGCAGGTGTGTTTTGGAGTTTTTTCTTGAGGGGTTATAGGAACAACCACCGCATTAGGTAACGCCAAGGTGGTTGATTCCCTGGTGTGTTGGAGCAGTGTCAACTCTCGGGTTCACCGGTTGAGGGTGCCCCTGCACGTTCATGACGTCTGCCAGTCGTGTCAGCCTTCTCTGCCTCAACCCCTCTGGGTGGGGGTTTTTAAGTGGAGGCTTGGTCATGCAACAACGCCAGCATACGCCCCTTCCGCCGGGGCGGCTGTGTTCAGCTGTCCCCTCTGGCGCCTGTCTCGTCCGCAGTCTCCAGGCTAGGGTTAACAGCCTGTTGCCTGGTTTTTCCCCGGTGCGCTGCCTGCTTCCGTTGGTTAACCTTTTTTGTGTGCTTACGGCCATGCTGACTGCCTGTTCTGCAGGGTCAGTGTGCCAGGCGGTGTACTATTGGGGGGACAGGGCCCGCTCGGCTGAGGGGCCTTTGTCCGAATACGCTGGCGATGTGGGGGGCGGGGCACTACGTGCCCACCTGGTGGGGTCTTGATGCTGGCATCATGGACTTCTCCGGGCCCCCATTCCAGGGAGTCCAGCCCTTTTGGTGGGTCTGGGTCTTCCTTCGCGCTCCGCTGCTACGGCCTTGCCACGGGGTTGGGTTTGCCCTTGACCCCGTGATTCTGGGGGCAGTAACGAGGTTGTTTCCTCCGTTCGTTCCCGGGTGGCATGCGGGTTGTGCGTGTGTGTAGTCGTGGGGTCAAGCCACGCTCTGCTCACCCTGTGCGTTGAGTTGCTTGAGTGCCTCTTCGCACGGTCGGGTCCGTTGCCCTCCCGTGAAGCCACCAATAGGGGGGGTGCCCTCCATTAGGGTGGGTCGGGGGGGCTCGGCCCTCCCTGATCTGATGGCTGTGGGGGGCCTCAGCGGGGTGTATTTGTCGAGCTATGGCTCCCGCTCAGCTCCTGTTATGCAACTGGTGCTGAGCGAAGCCATAACGGAACAGAACGTTAGGTTATGTAGATAACCAAGTTCTGTTAGTTATGGTGCGCTCAGCACCAGGACGCCGCTGCGGCCCTTGATTTTTCATTGTGATGAAATTTGTTGTGAAGGAGATGAGTGTGTGGCACCATCCCTGCTTATATAGGTAAGCGGATGGGGGTGTGGCCAGATGAATGCTGGCATTTAAAGGTACATTTGTGAAATTATTCAGTGTATATATGCTGAAGCGAGATATATGCAACTGGTGCTGAGCGCACCATAACTAACAGAACTTGGTTATCTACATAACCTAACGTTAATGATCCAGTGCAAAACAATGAAACCCGGACATTTTCATGAATTTATAAACCCCCCACCGGATGCCCTCAGCAAGGCATGAAAGGTGGACATGTCTGGGCAAAAGAGGACGTTTGGTCACCCTATATAACATCCTTTCTATGCTTCCTATCACCCTTCCTATGCTTTCTGACATCCTTCTTATGCTTCCCTTTCCAATGCTTTCTATTACTGACTAGCGTTAGCATTCTAATGCTAATAACTACAACTGTCAGTGTGTCTGTTGGTCAGTGTGTACACTACTGTAGTATGTCTGTGTGTTTGTTAGCTTTAGCATGCTAATGATGATGCTAATAATTATACAGAGAGCGGTCAGTGTTTTTCTGTGTGTGTGCCTGGCATGCTGCCTGGTGGAGTGCTGTACTGAGCACACCTTTCTAGTTGTAAATATTAAGTCCTGAAAGCGTAAAAGAGCTACTGTGATGAATGTATTGTCATCCGACAGACCCGGGGGAGAGGGTCTGTTTACTATGACTATAATATGGCCATTTACTACTTGGTGTTCTAAGAATTATCATGTGATATATAAATGTGGCAGGGTTATGCTGAAGGGAATATTTCATCATGATTACATTCGGTATTATGCTTTATGTAGCAATCCAAAGCTTCTATAAATACTTTGCCTATCCCAAACAATGAAACAGCGATTTCTATATAAATGGGGTTTTGCTCACACTGATATGAGCATGGTAATTGCTATTAGATTGCATCTGATGTTATATTTCATACTTGCATCGCGTCCCGCTCTTAAGCCATGCCGAGATATACCTCATCTCATGTACCTATTGTACTCCATCAACGAATAAACCCAAAATACACCCCTCACCTGCCAGGCCCCGCCCCTTAGTGGCGTGCTACATAGTACTGGGCATGGCCACCACTCACTCTTCCTCTATTTTCGTTTCCATCATAGCGGATGCAAGACGCCCTATGCAACTAGTTGATTTGAAAAGTTTAGATAATATTGGGTACTTACGGAGATTTGCTTACCCCTGGAATCTTCGGGGTATGTTCCAACGACACGTCGGGTCTATTCTGATGTTCCCTCGTCTTGTGGCAGCAGATCGAGGAACAGCGTGCGAGGTTGGCTATCGAGCCGGCTCGCACACAGGTGAGCCCTGTGTCATCAGGCATTGATGCTAGTGTTAGTAATGCTGGTTTGTTTTGTTACACAACCATGTTGTGTGTCGGCGCCAGGGGCGGGATGGTTTGGTGAACGTTCCACTGAAGTGGACGGGTTCCAAACGATCCTGGAGCGTGCTGCTAAACACTAATGCTAACGCTAAATGCTAATGCTAATGCTAAATGCTAACACTACTGCTGAAATGCTGGGCACTGTTCTAATGTTCCCCGCCGTGGGATGTTGCCGCTTTTCCCTCCTCTTAAACCGGTTCATTGATGAAGGTCAGTCGGTAGCTAATGTGGGGGGTTTTGCTGAGTCCTATTTTTCCCTTTACGGGGTAAATGGGTTGACAACAGGGTGCAGGGCGGGTGTGCCGTGGGTAGGTAGCCTAGCCAGGTAGCATCGATCCTGTGCCTCGGCGGGGCTGGACGGTGTCCCACCCGGGAGCCGATGCTTGAGAGCGAGTCGGCCCAGCAGGTGGCAGTAGAGCTATACTGCTGCAAGATGGAATTTAGCGGCGGCCAGTGTTGTGGCTCAGCTGACTGTTTTCTGTCCACATTAGCGTCGAACGCTATGCTATAGTGGGGCTACTGTTTTTGTTCTGTCTCTCTGCTACCGGAATGTCAGTCTATGCTACAATCTTCCCTCCTCTCAACCATTCATGCTGACGGTCAATCGCTGTCTACTGGGGGAGTAGTGCGGGGGGGGCTTTGTTTACCTTCAAGGGTAAATGGGCTGAGGTCTAGGGCTGGTGTGCTGTTGTGAATATTATGAATGAATGCGGGACTGGTTCTCTCTGGTCCGCCTCCCCTTAACGAGGCCCTCGACAGGCGGCCATGTTTTCCCCCGCCAGAGGTATCCTGGGCATTGAATCGACAGGTGTCCACAAGGCCGACAGCCTAGGCGGCCGAGGGATCGGCCATGTTGGATGGGCTCGGCTTGGAATATACAAGCCGTCGCCGTCCTGCCGCGAGCAGCCCGCTCTCCGATCACTCCCTCCCCCAACACCAGCGGAAAAAGGGGGCTCTGATTGTTTCCTTTGGCTGCGGGCCGCGTGCCTTCGTTGAAGCGCGGGCGGCCCCACTTTTCGCTTCTCATGGAGACAGGGGCTGACACCCAGTTGATGGCTGAGCCTGGGTCTGTTCGTGAGAATGTTGTGCTGTCAAGCGGCTCCCACACCATAAGCTGTGTTGGTTGAGCCTGGTGTTACATCTGTCAACTATAGGTGTTGTCAGCAGGGGGGCTCGAAACCTTTTGAGGCACACAGTGCGGGCTTCCCCGGCCTCGCCTTCGCCAGGCCAGGTATCATGTTGGTGCCTCCCACTCCCGCGAGATCGGCAGTGGTCTGAAAAGAAGAGGTGCGCGTGATTTAGGTGGTAGTAATATCACTGCAGGGCTACGGTATGTAGGAACCCATGGGGTCCTCACGCCTTGCATGTCCGGCATGTCCAGCATGTTCTGGAGGGGTGTTCAGTGGGGGGGCTTTTGTCACCTAGATTGATGTCAGCTTCCCCCGTATCAAACCGGCCCTTTCTGTCGGGGTCCCCCCTTGGGTGCGATTGCCTCGTGGGTAGTGTCAGGTTCCGACCCGACTCCACGGAACGCTCTGCTCGCACGGGTCCAGGGTTGGCTACGCACAGCGGGTGGGACCGGGCCGCCTATCTACAGTTCCTTGCGGACCTGCACCACATGGCGGCGGGTGCGTTGGGAGTGTCATCACATATGGCTACGGCAGTACCATATGTCGAGGTGGATGGAGAGATCGCTGAGGTGGGGACTTGTATTTACACAACCCCACCCGTTTTCGGGTTTGGTACAGACCCTATTGTCAGGGTCACCAGCAGTGACAGCTCTGGTCGACGAGATCTGATCTCTGTGGACGAAGCAAGCCATCGTCGTGGCGTTTTCCTCCCGGTGTTCTCTGGTGCCTGAGAAATCGGGAGGGGGGGGGGGGTGTCAGACCCATGTTGGACCATGGGAAGGTTCGGTATTTTTTGGATCGTCTCCTACCTGTTGAACACTGTCAGGTGGGGGTCTGGTTCTCCTCCATAGACCTGTAGGATGCGTGTTCGCATTCCCCATCTTCCGTCCTAGGGCTTACCTACGCTGCCTTACAGGGTTAGCGTATGGGTACCAAGGGCTGCCGTTCGGCTTTTCTCTGGCTCCCCGCATCTTCACCAAGTGCGTGGAGGCCGCACTGGGGCCTCTGCGTCGTCAGGGGTTACAAAGTGTATTCTGCCCTGCCGACGTTCTGGTCCTTGGCGGTCAAGGTGGATCGTCAGGTCTCATGCCAGGCAGGGTTCCTACCAGCCTGGGGTTGCTGTAGACTGGAAGTGGAGTACTCCTCTTCCCAGTCAACGGGTGGAGTGCTATGGGCATCCCTCTCAGAGCGTGTTGCGACACGCTCGATACGACGTCAGTGTCGTATATCAGCAGACAGGGAGGAGTACGCTCCCCCCGTCTGCACCGGGCGGCGGGCGGCTGGCTATGGGCGTCCTCCATCTGCGCGGCCTGAGGGCTCCCCACATCCCCGGCAGGGTGAATATGGGTACATGTGTAATGTCGCAGGGCGGTCCGCATCCTGACGGGTGGGGATTACGTCCAGACATAGCCAGGCAGGTCTGGGACCGATGCCGTGCCGCCTGGGATTCTTTCCCCATACATCTGTTAGGTCAGTTGTTGGGGCGGGTCCTTGATCCTGATTGTGCCGGACCGGGGCGCAGCTGTGTGGTTCCCGGTCCTGATCCAGCTACTGGTAGCTCCGCCATGGCCTATTCCTTGGTCGGCGAAGGCCCTCACTCAAGCACACGGGTCGCTGTTCAGCACCCGGTGTTGTGCCAACGTCTGAGTTGGGATCTTCAATTGGTCCTCGTCGGTTGTCCTTGGCCCCGTTTGAGCCTCTTGAGCAAGCACCGTTGGAACAGCTGTCGTTCAAGACCGTGTTCTAGCTGGCCGTCACCTCCGCTAAACGCGTGGGTGAGCTTTGTGCTCTCTCGGTACGACCAGAGTGCCTGTCTTTCGTTCCGATTGCGGTGCCACTCTGCGGCCTAATCCTGCCTTCGTGCCTACAAATATCCGGAGTTCCTTCTGCTCCAGGGATATTGTGGTTCAGGCGTTTCAGCCACCTCCTCACGCTAGTGAGTTGGAGGCGGGCCTTCACCTGTCATGTCCGGTCCGGGCTTGGGGATTTACCTCAGCCGTACTCAGGGCCTCAGGGCTACCGATCAGTTTTTGTCTGTTACGGTGGTTCTCGTGCTGGTAAGGCACTATCGAAACAGCGCCTGTCCCATTGGTTGTGCGAGGGCATTGCCCTTTGCTACACGTTGGCCGGGCTGGCTCCCCCTGGGGGCGTCAGGGCGCACTCCACTCGTGGGCTCTGCCGCTCTGCTGGGTGGGGCCTCGGTGGAGGACATCTGTGCTGCAGCTTCATGGTCCTCCCCGGGTCCCTTCGTAAGGTTTTACCTCATGGACATGACCGGGGGTTCTGTCTCCCAGGCGGTTCTGAGGTCTGTGGCCTCTCCTGCTTCCCGTCCTTTGGTGGGGTAGCAGGGGTGTGTGGGTATGGGCCACAGTGTGTTGTGTCACACGTGGTTCCGCCTGTGCTGTGTGTTCAAGGGGTTCTAGTTCCCTCTTGTTCGCACTCGGGTGGAGTTGACTGCGCCCCCTCTTCATTAGGAAGGATGGGGTGACGGGACTCCCCTTTCCCCTTGATGTGGGCTTACGGGTCCTCAGGGGGTGCATCTGTCGGGCCTCGCGTCCGCTATACCCCATATCTCGGTATGGCTTAAGAGCGGGACGCGATGCAAGTACGAAATATAACGACAGGTTATGTATATAACCTAGTTATATGGGTACTGGCTAAGCGTCCCGCTCTTAGCGTGCCCTGAGTTCCCTTGGGGAAACTTTTCTTTGGAAACGATTTTTTCCGAGGAAGAGTGAGTGGTGGCCATGCCCAGTACTATGTAGCACGCCCACTAAGGGGCGGGGCCTGGCAGGTGAGGGGTGTATTTTGGTTTTATTCGTTGATGGAGTACAATAGGTACATGAGATGAGGTATATCTCGGTATGGCTTAGGAGCGGGACGCTTAGCCAGTACTCATATAACTAGGTTATATACATAACCTGTCGTTTTCACTATCCACAGTTATGAAAGAATCCTTCACCTGGGGACCATGAGACCAGTTACTGCAGACTTGATTTTTTATTTTATTTTTTTTGGTATGCAACACATACAACTATGTCGTATTCCATGAATAGGACGATTTGACACGTCAATAACAACAACCAGTATTATTTTCAAAACGACTTATATAGTATACCATGTAATACTTACAAGGACCGATATTAAAGAGGCACTTCACCAAAAAACGTATTTAGATTTATTTAGATATTTTGAGTAAATTCTCAATAACCATCAAACTAAATGAATGTGTGCAAAACTGTTTAGATATTTTGGATGTGTGTGAGATTATGTGCAAAATAAATCAGCATGGTTTTTTTGGTTTACTGAATGTGGTGTACAGTACCAGTGTTCAGTGTTATTCATGCTTCAACTCTTGAAACACAACAAGTATAACATCAATCAAGGTGCAAAGTGTAATGAATACCTTTTGATCACGACACGGGTTACCTTTCAAAACAGGGATAACTGTGAACTGTGAAGAGGGAACGTTAATTGCCTTGTTCGCTGATTACTCTTTGAAGATGAGTTCCCCAACAGTGAATAAATAAGGCTCATTCTCTTACTGACACCCTGTTAATTTCTTTAATAAAGTGTTGCTTATTCATCCCAGCAGGTCACATTATCAGCAGGGAAGCAATTATTCAGTTTGATTCACTGTCAGTCAGACATACAGAGAAACACATCCAGCCTCCTGGTGAGAGCAGTGTGCGTGTGTGTGTGTGTGTGTGTGTGTGTGTGTGTGTGTGTGTGTGTGTGTGTGTGTGTGTGTGTGTGTGTGTGTGTGTGTGTGTGTGTGTGTGTGTGTGTGTGTGTGTGTGTAGGTGTATGTGTGTGTGTGTGTGTGTGTGTGTGTGTGTGTGTGTGTGTGTGTGTGTGTGTGTGTGTGTGTGTGTGTGTGTGTGTGTGTGTGTGTGTGTGTGTGTGTGTGTGTGTGTGTGTGTGTGTGTAGGTGTATGTGTGTGTGTGTGTGTGTGTGTGTGTGTGTGTGTGTGTGTGTGTGTGTGTGTGTGTGTGTGTGTGTGTGTGTGTGTGTGTGTGTGTGTGTGTGTACGTTCCTATGCTTCCTAATCCTAACATGGTTCCTATGCTTCCCATTACCATTCCTATGCTTCATAACACCCTTCCTATGCATCACCCTTCCTATGCTTCCTATTACTGTCTAGCGTTAGCATTCTAATGCTAATAACTACAACTGGAAAGCGGTCAGTGTGTTTGTCTGTGTTTGCTAGCATTAGCATGCTAATGATAATGCTAATAATCGGTTAGTGTTTGTCTGTGTGTGTGTATCTGTCTGTCTGTGTGTGTGTGCATGTGTGCGTGTGTGTGTGTGTGTGTGTGTGTGTGTGTGTGTGTGTGTGTGTGTGTGTGTGTGTGTGTGTGTGTGTGTGTGTGTGTGTGTGTGTGTTTGTGCGTGCGTGCGTGCGTGCGTGCGCGTGTGTGTGTGTGTGTATGTGCATAGTGTCTTTGTAAGTGTTTCTGTATTGTAGACTGGCTTTCAGTGCATGAACTGCACCTCACACTTTAGAAATGATCATTCTTTGTCATGTCAAGGACCCCCAAATTGATACCCATTTAGACTGCGGACTCCCCATTTGATAACATTGTGTCTCAGGGTCCCTCATCTGAGAAGATATTTTGTTGTTAGAATTTATTTAGTCCAGAATTCCATAACTGTCTATATACTGTAGTTGAGGAGATACCAGTGGAGAGATGAAACCTTATGTTGAGAATAGTCATTCTTACACATTCTCTCATTGGGCTAAACATACTCGATTGTATGCTGATTTTACGCCTATGTTAATTTTGTGCTACTTGCTGTGGGGCACTTTGGGCTGCAGTCCACGTGGGTGCTATATAGATAGAGTGTTATGATTTATTATTATTATATGATCAAAAATTTATGCATTGAAATGTCTGTAAGTCTTGACGACATTGAAAATGAGGGTGACCTTTTTGAGATTTTAATTGAATTGAACTTCTACTCAGTGAAATAATAGTGGAATCACACTGTTCCATAATTTGTCTGGGGACTCCCCTGGAACCTGTCCCACGTTGAGAATCACCGCTTTAGATAAACGGGAGCATGTCTATGTTCCCCGGGTCCTATGTTCCCCGGGTTCTATGTTCCCCGCTTGCGATAAAAAGGGTCCTATGTTCCCCGGGTTCTATATTCCCCGCTCCCGCTATCGCTCCCGGAAAAGCGACCGAGTTGTGTGAGGGCCGACCATGTCAGCTTGTTTCATTTCTCTGTCATCACGGTAGTGTTCTCAAACTTACACGTTGCGAATAAAAAAAGGTCCTATGTTCCCCGCTACTCCCGAAAAAGCTACAGAGTTGTGTGAGGGTGTAGATATGGTGCAACATGTGTAATTGTGTAATTGTGTATGTGTGTGTGTTCTGTATATCTACTCCAGTGCCGTCTGACAGATTCGGCCATCAGACGCTGCTCGCGTGTAGTTCAAGTTTCAAGTTTCTTTAATAGTTGTCATACAGAAGTACAGAATACTTTTATACAAAATGCTTCTTTCTGTTACGCTCCAGAGACTGTGCTAGACAAAAGATAAGTATAAAATAAAATAAAATAGTATAGCATGTAAAAATAGAAGTAAAAATAGAAGTCACGTACGTAGACACAGTGTTCAGTATATACATATGTACAATGTTCGATGCAGAATAGAGTAACTGAGTTACCGTACAATATACAATATACTATGCAATATACTAATATACAATACTATATAGTGCAAAGCAGAAATGGGATGAGGTACAATTTAGGTACAATTTACAGTAAGGTGTACTGAGGTATGGGTTGTAGTGCAAATCATTTACCAATAAATATAAAGTGTGTCTAGGTGTTCTAAAGTGTCAAGAGTGGGTGCTGCGGTGTGTTGTTTGTTTAAAGTGAGTGTGTGCGTATGGATGTGTGTGTTGTGAGTGCATTTGATGGTTGTTGCATAGTGTTATTGTTCGTTGAGCAACCTGATGGCCTGGGGATAGAAGCTTCTTCTGAGTCTTTCTGTGCTTGCCATGAGACTCCGGTATCGCTTGCCTGACCGCAGCAGTTCAAAGAGGCAGTTGTTTGGGTGGCTGGAGTCCTTAATAATTCTCTTAGCCTTACCCCTGCACCGCTTGTTGTAAATGTCTTGGAGAGTGGGAAGCCCCCCTCCAATTGTGCGTTCGGCTGAACGTGCCACTCTCTGTAGTCTGCTTCGGTCTTGTGCGGTGCTATTCCCAAACCAGGAGGTGATATTGCCAGTCAGGATGCTCTCTATTGTACATGAGTAGAAGTTCTTAAAACCTGTTCCACCCCAGGTGAAAATCTGCATAAAATGTATACCTAGGTAAATGGAATATTGCTCCACTTCTACAAGGGCTATTTGCATATTCTTGGTATCTAGGTATATCTATGGACCTCAGTGAATGTATTCTCAGTGTCAGAAATATTGTATCTATTACTAGGCTTGCTTAAATTGTGATGAAACAAAGGAAAATATGAATTATGATTTTTCTTTTCATCTTTGACAGTGAATAACACCATGATAATAATGACCAGACTTAAAAAACTACCACTGAACTCATTCAGTACCCTCTTGAGATCATGTGTACAAAAGATCTAAGGAAATTAATAAAGGGAAGATGATAAAACTGAAGGTTCTGTATATACAGTACTGAATTCTCCCATCCGGACCAATGCAATTTTAAATATTATTATAGAATATAGAATATATGCTTATACATTACCTTATTATAGCCAATTCGCACATTTATATATATATAGTATCTTTCAAATGGCCGAGTTCAATTTGGATATAGTATCACCAGGCGTGCATAATAACAGATACTGATATTTACTGTAATCGACTGTACTTTTTTATTTCCCCCACAGTGTAACCATTTTGAAACTAATTTCAGATCTAACTGTTCCTACATGGTAACAATAGTGAGGAGAAACTGACTGTGTTTCAATATTTGTCAAAAACGTTACCTTTTGTAGCTTATTATCACGAATCATAACAATTATTGATATGATTCATTCAGAACGCTGAACTTTGAACCACCATAGTTCCCATCTCAACATTTCCATTTCCGGTTCCGGGTCAGATAGACGATTGCATATCGAAAACTTAAAACGATATAAGTACACTTTTAACCTATTGCTAAACTATTGCCAACCTAACGTTTTACATTCTAAATGCATTTGTAACATAGTAGTGATGTTAATACTTGAAAACGGTTGATTTTAAAATCACAAATTATTTTCATCATTCATAAAAATATGCCTATATGATCATAATGTCAAAAGGGGTCGGTACCGACCCCGTCGAGTGGAACAGGTTGGATCTTCTGACTGACTTGGAACTTCCTTAGGCGCCTGAGGAAGTAGAGGCGTTGTCGTGCCTTCTTCACAACACTGTCAATGTGTGTGGTCCATGGCTCCGAGGTACTTAAAACTGTTCACTCTCTCAACCGGTGCCCCGTCGATGCTGAGGGGGCTGTAGTCCCTGACCCCCGACCTCCTGAAGTCCACAATCTCTTTTGTTTTGCTGACGTTCAGGGAGAGGCATTTCTCCTGACAAAACTGTGACAGATTCTCTACCTCTTCCAGGTAGGCCCTCTCGTCATTGGCAGAGATCAGGCCCACCACTACTGTGTCATCAACAAATTTGATGATTGTGTTGTTGTTCCGCTGTGCCACACAGTCATGTGTGTACAGGGAGTAGAGGAGGGGGCTCAGAACACAGCCCTGGGGGGCCCTATGTTGAGCGTGATGGATGAGGAGGTGCAGTTGCCTGCTCTTACCACCTGGGGTCTGCTCGTCAGGAAGTCCAAGACCCACTGGCAGAGGTCATAGTTCAAGCCCAGGTCCCTGAGCTTGGCTATGAGTTTGGAGGGGACTATGGTATTGAATGCTGAGCTGTAGTCGATGAACAGCATTCTCACATAGTGTAACAGAGATGTATATCTGTTATTTAGTCCTACTGGACATTTTCGTTGACATAAGTAGATTTTTTGTTTTTGTTTATTTATTAAGTTAATATAAAGAGTGTTTCGAACGTTTTTGAGGTTGTTAAATACACACTTTTTATTTCTTTAAGTAGCGAGTGACGTCTTTTTCGTGTTTATTTGAGAAGGGTCCAGCTGCACAGCCGGAGAGCAACACTCTCAGGGCCGCGATGTGACGGCCACGCTGTGAGGGCCGCTCAGCAGCAACACCCACCCAATGGCTGAATTGGTTGGAGTATTGCAGCTTGGTCTCTGTGCACGAGACTGTGAGGGATGCGCGGAAACAATCGAAAGTAAGTAACGTTACGTTAGCATAACTAACACTTGAATAACTACAAATTAATATAAATATAGGAGAATTTTACAACAAAATTAACAATATGATGCCGCAAGGGATTGTGTATATAATAATTATTGTGTACTAATGGCACTGACTTCAACGTAAACTTTGTAGCCTAAGGGCGCTTTCACATATAGTTTTGGTGGACTCTGTGCGATTCGGGGGGTGAAGTTGCAACATTGTTGCATTCTTCATTTGGTTCGGTCTGCATTCACATTGCAATTAGTCAAGTGCACCAAACTTTCTGAACAATGTCACGCGGTCGAATAGGGCTCTCGTCTATTGGACACAATATATAGAGAGTGGATGTGTGTGTGTGTGTGTGTGTGTGTGTGTGTGTGTGTGTGTGTGTGTCTGTGTGTGTGACTGCGAGCCCTAACGTGTGTGCGCGGCGCACGCGTGTGTGTGTGTGACTGCGAGCCCTCTGGACTACAAGTTTGCCTGGGTTAATGTTTCCATCTGGTGCAGGGCTAAAGAGCTCGGGCGTGAAGTGAAGAGAGAAACACTGTACTAGACACACAGAAATACAGATCGCACAAAAAAAAACTCTTACCACTTCTGTCTGACTCCAGATCAGCGGAGGCGTCACAATTTTCAGTAGGTGGCAGTGCTGGTGATGCCGTCTAATGGGTCTCAAGACTCAATGATATGTTTCGGGCTGGATGTGGGTCTTGTGCCAAGTATAACGTCCAGGTCAGCATACCAAGGGAACTGTCTTTCTCGTCCCCCGAACTCTCACTTTTTCGAAGCAAGTCACAGACTTTAATATATTGCTGACGCAGTTTTTTTTTATTTTGATGTGACATTGATCCATTGTTCGATTGAAGCTCATTGCCATCATTCTCTCGCTAAACAACTTGTACACCTCGTTGTTTTTATGAGTACCCACAAGCAGCTGTTTAATTTGCTCATCTGACCATATTTCTATCAGGGCTTTTACCTCGTCATTCGCCCACGTCTGTCCACGAGACATGTTTCACACGTGCTTGTTTTGCAGTGAATGCGCGCCGCAGTGTTTGTTTTGTTTCCTTCTACCCAAGTTCTTCAGAGCATTCACACCAGCCCAAACCAAGCGGACTTTCCGAGGAAACACTCTGGTCTGGACCAAACAGCTCTGGTGTGAAAGCACCCTAAGTAACTTGCAGCCCTGCAAAACGAATTGTTAGTCCTGTCTCCTGTGGTGACCTATATTAAGAGACATTCACCAAGGTGGGCTTGTGCCTTTAAGAGTGTGGGTTTTACTGTTTAGGGTAAAGGTTAAATACCACTTCCGGTTCCGGGTTAAGTTTGTTGTTATTTGTAAATGCTATGTGAGTGAGAAGTAATGTACCTCAACTAGAACAACGTCTCTGGCTCGCTACTTTCTTATCGCCACAGTCCAACATTAACGTAGTTTAAAGTTCTGTTATATTTCAATTGCCTTACTTAACATAAATATAGGTAACAGTATACTTTTGCTATGCTATACACTACAGTCTATGTGGGTATGATGGTAATTAAGCAATGGTGAATATTATGTTTAATGTAAATATGTGTATACTGGATATGAACAGCAGTATTATAGGCCTACAGCAGTATTGTACAGCAGTATTGTACAGCCAGCAATATTATACATTATTATGACTATTCTATGCAAGTAGGCTATAGCCTATGTCTAAGTGTTGTGAAGGATCAGATTAAACCGAATATGTATATTTATTTATATATATATATTTAATTGTATTCGTATATCGTTTGATATCCCCTGTATATTCCTTGTACAATATGCATTGAATATCCCCGTTTCTACTGAACAGCCCATAATAGTTTCATTCTACCATTGGACGAGAACCTGGCGCCAGGTTGCCATACCCCTAGGTCCAAGTTCAATCGTGCCGCCTAACATGTCGAGGCAACCCCCGGTTTCGCGCAGTAATATGCCGGGCGAAATACGAATGGTACTATTTGTTCATAGCGCATATATATATATGGCGCTCGTAAAGTAGAACTTTCTTTTAGTCCAGTTCTTTACCCTCCAACAGAGTGACAGACGCAAAAGCCTCCCCACGACGCACGTGCGGTGTAGTAGGGCCTACTTGGCCCAGAATAGGCATTGAGATATCGTGTAGATTAATAGTTGAATGGTCATAGTTTGGCACCATACCGTCGAGTTGGACGTATTCTATTAAGCTAATAATAGTCTATTTATGTATGGTGCATCGGTTCGAGTTCTACAGTTATCAGTACCCCCATCGTTCCTGACGTTATCTGGACGCTTATCCAGGCTGGTCAGACCCCTAGTGGTGATTGCATCCGAGGAGCTCCGGGTCAAGAGCGACTGGACCTGTATATTGGATTACTCTACCCGACGACGGCGAGCCTTCCACGGCTCTTGGATTATGCTTTGTGTGCTTTGATTATTCCATGGATAAAGGCCAACACTGCCGAGTGTTGGAATTACCCCCCGGAGAGGACTCCAGGTGAGACGGCGCTCTACACGTGAGGTCGCCTCACGTCTCTCCGTTGTGGACCGGCAGATACCGTTCCACAGAGGGTCCAGCTGTATTCGTCTGCGGCCCGAGGTTCTGTGGGCACTGTGTCCAAGACTTTGGATTCTCCCAAGACACCGTCGGCCAGATGGGATACCGCCAGCGGCTTCTCTAACCCCCCCTTCCTACTGTCTTACAACCAGCGGGACCCCCCCCCCCCCCTTAGTGTATCCAGCTATAATCATTTAAGTACTATCGCTATCGTTTCCTAAATATTCCAGGTTGTATACTTACTCCCTGCGCAACCAGAGATTGGACATTCAATGTTGATTTACCTACGAATACTCATTTGCCATAAAAGTGCATATTCAATATTTCAAATCATAAATGTAATTAAGTGAATGTTGTATACACCTTTTGCTGTATTAAATATTCGATTTGGTACATTTGTGTTGGTTCGTTTCATCAGGTGGGAAAGTGTTCATCATACTTATATCTTGTACTGGGTGGCCAGAAGTTAAAGTACATGAGGTAGTGGTATTAAATATCATATCTAACAATACAGTCAGGGAATTGTACCCCTCAGCTACAATTGGTCCTTCGAGCCGGAGGGTAACTAGTGTAATATTAATATAGTGTTATTAATATCGAAATGGCCTATGATGAACACTCCACGAAACTATCCTCCTAACCTAGAACGCCCGCGGCGCAGACGACAGACACCTCAGTACTTAGAGGCTTACACTGTCAGTCAACTACCTAGCCTTCGACAAACGGTAAACGTGGTAAAAGTAGAAAGTAAAATTATGTCTGACCTTAACGACCAGGTTTCCCCGACCACAGAGGCCCTAGTAGGTCCTAATGTAACTGACCAAGCCCACGGTGGGGACCAGGAGGGAATTGACATGCCTTTACCCCCCGCCACTACTAAAGAAGTAGTCCCCGACACGCCCCGGGAGGAAGACAACCCTACAGAGAGAGAACTCTGCACGGAAGAAGAAGAGGAGAGCGCCGAGGAACTAGAGCTCCAGGACTCCCCAACGAGTACCCCCAGGAGCGGTTCACGCAGGAGCGGCTCACCTCCACTACCGCCTTCCCCCAGCGAAGCGGAGAGGATACTACAACAGGCGTTCCTCGTCAGCCTGACAGCCTCTACCGAACGCGATCGGCTCCAAGCACAGACGCTTAGCGAGCGCGAACGTCTCCAAGCACAGGCGACCAGCGAGCGCGAACACCTCCAAGCACAGCAACGGAGCGAAGAACAGCGCACAAGTCTGGAGATGAGACGCTTCCAGATGGAAGAGAATATGGCAAGAGACCGGGCCGACGCCCAGCGCGCCGCTGCCGGTGCCCAAAGAGAAACAGAGCGCGCCGCCGCCGACGCCCAGCGCGCCGCTGCCGGTGCCCAAAGAGACGCAGAGCGCGACAGACTACAAGCGCAACTAATAGAGCAGCTGATCAAAAGGACAACTCCCTCTCCCTCCGCCAGGGGCTCAAGGAACTCGTCGAGACAGCAGTCAAGAGCAGCGTCACCGCAACGAGCAAGCGACCCTGAACTTGACCAACAGACCGAGTCTAGACCCCCCGCAGACCCCCTTCCCATACCGGTCCAAGCGAGACCCAGCTACAAGGAAGGAGCGGCCTACACTGCGGAGAAGCTAAATAAACGATTACAAGATCTGGAAGATCTGATAGAAGAAGAAGAGGGAGAAGAGGAGAACCAAGCCCGACGACAGCACAGTACTCCACCGGACCAGGAGGTCCCATACAGTCCAGGCTATACCCCCGCGGCGCTGCGCTACAGACCCCCGACTCTATTCACGGGTGAGCACGACGCACGACCAGCCCCGAGGAACAGTACCTGGACCAGCGGGCCATGGTACCCTGCCAGTACCAGCCCACAGCGAGGCGCAAGAGGGGACTCGCCCAGGAGGTCTCTCCCCCAACGCTCGCCGATGTATCAGCCATCCACGGCGTCATACAACGCCACGCCGTCATTCCCAGACTTCGCCTATGAGAGTCGAGCACAGTACACGGAGCTCCGGATGTGTTTAGAGACAATGATAGTGGATGTTGCTGATGAACGCCACAAGTATGCAATATTATTGAAGCACCTGAAAGTACCGCGAGCGCACAATATAGCGCTAGCCTATGCTACCTCCTCGACCCCATACACAGCGGCCCTTGCAGCGCTGGATCAAAGATATGGACGTATATGGGATTACGTAATCCAGGAGATAAGGCATATTGACCGCCTACCCCCAGCCACAGACAATCGCTCACTAGACGACCTGTCAATCAAAGTGCAGTCCCTGGTGGGGATGCTGGGAGCTCAACGGGAGAAGGGCAGGCATGAGCTGTACGCCAACTCTAACGTTGAGAGGATTTTGGAGAAGCTGCCACCCGCAAGACAGGAGCGCTTTCGGCGGCAGAGGGACTACCGAGATCCCGGCGGCCCCGAGCCATCCCTCCTTGATCTGGCCGACTTCCTGGCGAGAGAGGTCAGCAGCTTACGACTGGACACCTTCGGGCGGAGCACGCCAAGCTCCAGAGAGGGACCCAGGAGAATAAGTGATGGAAGAAGATCGGTGACTGTCATGCACCAATCAGAGTCAGTACCGAGCAGTAAGAGTCACAGCACCCCCTCGAGAAAGGAGAAGTGGAAGATAGCGTGTCCCTACTGTGAGAAAGAACACTGGCTGTCACAATGTGACTCATTCACAAAGATGAATGCAGAAGAAGTGAGCCAATGGATAAAGTCCAACCGGCGCTGTTATCGATGTGCGCGGCCCCACATGGCAGCCGAATGCCGCCTAAAGAAAAGGTGCAGCCGGTGCGATGGAGCCCATCTAGATATACTACACGATAGTAACGGAAGACGGCCTATACCTGCACCACGGAGCGGCACCAAGGCAAGTGTCATGTACATTGACCCCGCCAGCAGCAACGGAGCTCAAGTGCTCTTAAAGGTAGTCCGTGTGACATTGAGCTACCAAAATAAAGTCATGGACACTTACGCCGTCCTTGATGACGGGTCAGAGAAGACCCTTCTGCTCGCCTCCGCTGCGACCCAGCTGGGACTGCGGGGGAGCAAGAACGAAATGACGATTCGGACAATAAGAAGAGATTTAAAGACGATAAAGGGCGAGAATGTCTCCTTCACTATCGCAGCCAACGGGCAGCCAGAGCGACGGTACAAGATCACAAATGCTTTCACTAGCCAAGAAATAGGACTCTCGCAGTACACCTACCCTGTCACCAAGTTGATGGATAAATATGTGCACCTGCGCCAATTACCTATCCCGCTCATAGACGGCGCTACCCCGACCCTGTTGATAGGCTCCGACCATGCAGAACTCATAGTCCCGATTGACCGGGTCCATACAGGCCCCCGAGGCTGTCCTGCAGCAGTCGAGACCCACCTAGGATGGACATTACAAGGCCCCCTCGCTAAATCTCTCAACCGAACAGCAGCCACCAGCTGCCTCCACTCCAGAGTGGAAGAAGGAGACACCACACTCCTGCAGCATGTCGAGAAGAAAATAGACTGGCGACGCCGTGCGCTGCTCCGCGCCTCCCTGATCAAAGACGGCTTTGATCTCCGGCAGCAGGCCAGCAGCGACCCCCCAGCTACATTTGCACTACAGAAACACGTCACAGAGGACCCAGCAGCAGATGAAGAGGTCCAACACAGTGTGAAGAACAGTTTCTACGTGGACAACTGTCTACAAAGCGTCTCGACTCAAGAAGAAGCCGAGGCTCTCCTAATCAAGTTACGCGCCTCCCTAATCAAAGGAGGCTTTGATCTCAGGCAGTGGGCCAGCAGTGACCCGCACGTATTGCGCAGCCTCTCCTCCGCAGACAAGGCTGCCAGCAGCGAGACATGGATGGCGACAATCCCAGGAGAAGCCCAAGAAATGACACTAGGATTAGTCTGGCGCTTCAAAACAGACTCGCTCCACTATAGACACAAACCCTTGGCTCCAGAGCAAGGAAGGTCGGCGGCGATACCGACCACCAGACGGAGTGTGTACAGAACACTCGCCAGACAATATGACCCGCTGGGATGTATTCTACCTTACACCACCAGGGCAAAGATGATTGTACGAGCACTATGGGACAAGGACCAGGGCTGGGACGACCCAATACCCGCACACCTTGCCTCAACATGGAGAGAGTGGGAGACGGAACTCCGCTCACTCCCAGGTGTCAATATACGCCGCAGCTACTTCCCATCCACAGTGAGGCCAGAGACATGCGAGATTGAGCTACACGTCTTCAGCGACGCCTCCGAAGTAGCCTACGGATTGGTTGCCTATCTGCGTGCCCAAGAGATGGGAGGAGAGATACACACTGCTTTCATACTGGCCCGCTCAAGAATAGCCCCACGTAAGCAACAATCTATCCCACGTCTAGAGCTCTGCGCAGCCCTCGCAGGAGCGCATCTAGCCACGTTAATCCAACGTGAACTCACCATTCCGGTGCATAGAACAATCTTGTGGTCAGATTCCACGACAGTACTCACATGGATTAAGTCTGATTCATGCAGATACAAAGTCTTCGTGGGAGTCAGAGTCACCGAGATTCAAGAATTAACAGAAGAAGCAAGCTGGAGGTATGTGGACACCAAACACAACCCAGCTGACGTCATCACCCGGGGAATGTCTCTGGATGACCTAACCCGTCGCAACATCTACAGTGACGGACCAGCATTCCTCCAGCTCCCGGAAGGAGATTGGCCTACGCCCACCCCGAGGGAAGCAAGTAGAGAGGAGGCTGAGAACAAGAAGCCTATGTTCTGTGGACTGAGCACTGTCGCCTCCACAGACCCGAACATAGATGACTGCATTACCCTAGAGAGTGCGCAACAAAGAACATTCCTGCGGCACCACCCAGAGATTCAGTCCACCACTGACATGTCAGCAGCTGACTACGAAGAAGCAGAACTTCTTCTACTACAACGAGCCCAGAGAGACTCGTTCCCCGATGAGCTAGACTGTCTACAGGGAGGAAACCCCGTCCCATCAGACAGCAGACTGATTCACCTGGCACCAGAGAGTGACGCACATAATCTCATCAGAGTGGGTGGTCGCCTGCGGAGAGCCCCCGATCTACCAGATGACATTAAGCACCCGATCGTCTTGAACAGCCGACACAAGGTCACAGAGCTGATCATAAAGAAATACGACGAGGATGTGCACCACGCAGGAGCAGAGAAGATCAGACGTCGTTATTGGATATTGCAAGGGAGAGAAGCAGTACGGCGCTTCCAGCGAACCTGTCTAGACTGCCGTAAGTGGCGCGCGCAGCCCAGCATACCACGGATGGCTGACCTACCCCCCTGTCGCCTCCGAATCGGCGACAAGCCATTCCACTCCACAGGCATGGACTGTTTTGGCCCGTTGTATATAAAGAGAGGAAGAGGCACAGAGAAGCGGTGGGGTATTGTATTCAAATGCATGACCACCAGAGCGATACATATCGAGCTCCTTCCGACCATGAGCACAGACTCATTCCTTATGGCCTTCCGGAGATTCATATCACGGAAAGGACAACCGTCTACATTGTTGTCTGATCACGGGACCAACTTCAAAGGCGGAGAAAGAGAGCTGAGAGAGAGCTTCCAAGCTATGGGCCCAGAACTTAAGACCCACCTCGCTCCAGCCCAGGTTGACTTCCAGTTTAATCCCCCGAACGCACCCCACTTCGGTGGAACCTGGGAACGAGAAGTACGTTCTATAAAGACAGCCCTGTATGCCGTACTCGGAGCCCAGACTGTGGCAGAGGAAGTCCTAATGACAGTCCTCACGGAGATCGAGGGAGTATTGAACTCAAAGCCCCTCGGTTACGTCTCCAGTGATGTAGCAGATGTCGACCCAGTCACCCCCAACACACTCTTAATGGGGCGGCTGGACCCCGCGCTACCCCAGACAATGTACAGGCCCGAAGAAGCGAACGGCCGAAGAATGTGGAGGTACAGCCAAGTACTAGCTGACAAGTTTTGGAGCAGCTTCCTACTTCACTACCTACCGCCTCTACAGACCCGCCAGAAGTGGGTAAAAGAGAGAGACAACTTGACAGAAGGAACAGTCGTCATGATAGTTGACCAGTCACTCCCCAGAGCTATGTGGCCGGCTGGCCGCGTAAGCAAAGTGATCACCGGTGCCGATGGCAAGGTCCGAGCAGCTGAAGTACTCGTCCAAGGGCGCACCTACACACGGCCCGTGGCGAGGCTCATAGAACTGCCCCGACTCCCAGATACTATCGATGATGACCATGACCCTATGACTTTGTGAGTTGACTGACCCTTACAGCGGACCTTGAGTGGAAGACAGTGCGGTTAATCTGTCTCTGCTTAGCTAATTAGGTGGGACTAATTAGGGGGCGGCTGTTGTGAAGGATCAGATTAAACCGAATATGTATATTTATTTATATATATATATTTAATTGTATTCGTATATCGTTTGATATCCCCTGTATATTCCTTGTACAATATGCATTGAATATCCCCGTTTCTACTGAACAGCCCATAATAGTTTCATTCTACCATTGGACGAGAACCTGGCGCCAGGTTGCCATACCCCTAGGTCCAAGTTCAATCGTGCCGCCTAACATGTCGAGGCAACCCCCGGTTCCGCGCAGTAATATGCCGGGCGAAATACGAATGGTACTATTTGTTCATAGCGCATATATATATGGCGCTCGTAAAGTAGAACTTTCTTTTAGTCCAGTTCTTTACCCTCCAACAGAGTGACAGACGCAAAAGCCTCCCCACGACGCACGTGCGGTGTAGTAGGGCCTACTTGGCCCAGAATAGGCATTGAGATATCGTGTAGATTAATAGTTGAATGGTCATAGTTTGGCACCATACCGTCGAGTTGGACGTATTCTATTAAGCTAATAATAGTCTATTTATGTATGGTGCATCGTTCGGTTCGAGTTCTACAGTTATCAGTACCCCCATCGTTCCTGACGTTATCTGGACGCTTATCCAGGCTGGTCAGACCCCTAGTGGTGATTGCATCCGAGGAGCTCCGGGTCAAGAGCGACTGGACCTGTATATTGGATTACTCTACCCGACGACGGCGAGCCTTCCACGGCTCTTGGATTATGCTTTGTGTGCTTTGATTATTCCATGGATAAAGGCCAACACTGCCGAGTGTTGGAATTACCCCCCGGAGAGGACTCCAGGTGAGACGGCGCTCTACACGTGAGGTCGCCTCACGTCTCTCCGTTGTGGACCGGCAGATACCGTTCCACAGAGGGTCCAGCTGTATTCGTCTGCGGCCCGAGGTTCTGTGGGCACTGTGTCCAAGACTTTGGATTCTCCCAAGACACCGTCGGCCAGATGGGATACCGCCAGCGGCTTCTCTAACCCCCCCCTCCTACTGTCTTACAACCAGCGGGACCCCCCCCCCCCCTTAGTGTATCCAGCTATAATCATTTAAGTACTATCGCTATCGTTTCCTAAATATTCCAGGTTGTATACTTACTCCCTGCGCAACCAGAGATTGGACATTCAATGTTGATTTACCTACGAATACTCATTTGCCATAAAAGTGCATATTCAATATTTCAAATCATAAATGTAATTAAGTGAATGTTGTATACACCTTTTGCTGTATTAAATATTCGATTTGGTACATTTGTGTTGGTTCGTTTCATCAGGTGGGAAAGTGTTCATCATACTTATATCTTGTACTGGGTGGCCAGAAGTTAAAGTACATGAGGTAGTGGTATTAAATATCATATCTAACAATACAGTCAGGGAATTGTACCCCTCAGCTACACTAAGCTATTTTACAGTATTATACAGTACATGAACTATGTGCATTATGCATAAGACTATGAGCTATATGTCGGTATGTCAGGTGGTCTTGTGGTCAAAGTTATGTATGTGGAATCATATAAGAACGTTCAACTTGACCAATTAGGCCCTTTATTTTTCTAGATGCATATCACCATTAAAAATGGTAAATCTTGATGCATCACATGCTGCCAGCACTTTCATTGCCCTTTCTGCAATGCATCCTTATTCAAACCAACAAGGTTGAGTAAGTTGAAGAACCACTTGAAGGTCCATATTAAGCAGGCAGTTTCCTATGAAGGTAAAGTTGGCCAACATTCTCTGGGAAATGCAAATATTTTACAGTAGAGACCATTTCAGAAATTAATCAAAACTAACCCTTCTGTGATGTCTGTGGCAGGTAATAGGTATATGATTCAGATGTTGTAGCATATTCAATTGACAAAAACTCTCTCTCTCTCTCTCTCTCTCTCTCTCTCTCTCTCTCTCTCTCTCTCTGGTTTAGGCAAGGTTTAGGTTCATCATACTCCTTTTTGAACATTACTGTTTTGCTTGTTTGTTTTTTAATCTGTTTATTACTTCATTGTTTTATTATTATTATTTTTTTTTTATTTCATTTGTTTTTAATTTATGTTCGAAATAAATAAACACATTCATTCATTCAATATATTGTGTGAGCAAAAAAGAAAAGAAAAATACATGTTATGAACTATAGTTAATTTACTATATGTATACATCCTCTGGCCTGTTTGTAGAACTTCCCTGTGTTGTTGACAAAGCTAAACCTTATTGATATGAAGTCTAATGGGAACATGAGAGGATGCCGTCATTTGCTGCTATGTTCATGGCCCTGAGAGTGTTGCTCTCCGACTGTGCAGCTGGATACTATTGGCTTATTTCTCACCAGGTGGACAGCGCCTTGGTGCTGAAGTGTCATTCAAACTATCCTTACTTAAATATGTAATATATAAGTGTGTATTAAAAGACAGAGCTGTTAATGCGTATTGAAGGTTTGTGTCCCCGGGCAAGCTATATTCACGTATTCATGTAACTCGCATATATCCTCAACTATCCTTTATCTTTCAATATCTTATTTGACGTTACTGTACGATATAAGTGTGTATTATTAAAAGACGGAGCTGTTAACACTTTGAGTGCCAGCCATGAGAAATCTCGTTAGTTCATGCCATGCGTTGAGTGCCAACGATGAGAGATCTCGTTATTAATCGTAATTTTTTTTATGAGCGATTTCCATTAATTTTTCATCAATCTAGCCTCACGTTACCACTGGGACTCTCTCTGAGCTCGAACAGGGAAAATACCGCCCCCTATCGTCTCCCGGATGGTAATGCACCCTTTGGATTGGACTGAATGAAAACGCATGGGGAAAAAGAAATCCGGAATCCACATTTTACTTGTCAGGCATGTAACCCGAGCCGATTGCAGTCATCCCCGACCCTCAGAACAGCGTGGAATATGTGTTTCAAGCACCCAGCGTTGGATCAATAAACACGATCGATATTTGGAATGGCGATCAGGAATTGGAAAATTTTTTTTGGAGAACATCTGATCTGAGGTAAGGAATCTATTTTACCAGTCTTGGGATAATCAGAGCTTTTTTCACAGATATATCAATGTGTCTGTGTGTGTGTGCGTGTATGACGTTAGCGCTGATCAGGAAATAAGATAACCGATTTTTCAGCCCGCTTCTCTAGCGTGCATAAGTACATATCGATAATCTAGCATTTATTTGAAAACGATTCATAAATAAGCCGAAAAATGACAACGTTTTTTGTGTATTCCAGTAAAGGGCGATTCCTGCAGAATCACTTTTCTTTTCTGGACATTTCGAAAAACGAGTTCAGTATTAAACGGAAATGTACAGATAAAAAAACAATCCGTTTCGACAATGTTGACTGCAAGCAAGTCATTGATAAGCGACGGGCGTATTAGACACATAGCCATCATTTAAGATATAGTTTATGCGTTCGCAAATGTGCTCGCCCTCTCATTGAATAGAGCGCTGGCACTCAATCGCTAAATCCTGCGCCCCCTGCTGGCACTCAAGCTGTTAATGCGTATTGAAGGTTTGTGTCCCCAGGCAAGCTATATTCACGTAACTCTCATATATCCTCAACTATCCTTTATCTTTCAATATCTTATTTGACGTTACTGTACGATATAAGTGTGTATTATTAAAAGATGGAGCTGTTAATGCGTATTAAAGGTTTGTGTCCCCGGGCAAGCTATATTCACGTATTCACGTAACTCGCATATATCCTCAACTATCCTTTATCTTTCAATATCTTATTTGACGTTACTGTACGATATACGTGTGTATTAAAAGACGGAGCTGTTAATAACGTAACTCGCATTTATCCTCAACTATCCACAACATCAATAAGTGCACCGCGGGCAGCCTTGGTGGTGAGCTGCGGGGAATATACAAGAACACCTCGAGTGACTGACGGACATTTGGCAAGCCTTTATTTCAGCGGGGAACATAGGACCGGGGAACATAGGACCTTTATTTCGGGAGTGGGGAACATAGGACCTTTTTTTCTTTTTTTTGCGGGGAACATAGAACCCGGGGAACTTAGGGATGACCCCAGATAAACAATGCACAGGATTGTCTGTAGTCTACTATGTGCTTATCTTTCCTATCATGAAAAGCCAAAAAAATTACTGCTATCATATCCATTTAGTGTGAGGGTGTGAAGACAAGTAGGCCTATCACATCTCAGCATTGAGTAAAGCCTTTAGTGTTTAGTGTTTAAACAGCATTTTGACATCCTTGGCCGTGGCTAATTCCGTAACCCCCTCATGGAAGTGGGTTGGTCATTCTCTGCTCTGCGAGGACAAAGATTTATTTGACATCAGGGACGTTTTGTCCACAAATGATTAAGCAGATGGTTCTCTCTGTGAAATTTCAAAGCAACATATGCAAACTGACTTGACTTGGTAGCCGAAATGGTTTCGTTTTTTCTTCAACTCCGAAAGAACCAGTAACGTAAAAAAAGAGAGAAGGCAGATCCTGCGGACTTGAACTCCATTTGATCAACTTTATTTACTGATCCATTGTGAATCTGCATCGTTCTTCACAGTGATGTATTCAGCCCAGTGCCTTGAGGGCATTTAAATATTAGCCTGATACATTCACCTATGTACAGTATTTGGACAAGTATGTCCATATTTCATAACCTGACCGTCAGGTGGTCTGTTACACATAACTGGAGTTTGTCTATGTTCCCACAGCCCTACAGTATGTTCCCCCAGCCCTATGTTCCAACAGCTCTATGTTCCCACAGCCCTCCCCCAGACCTATCCCACAGCTCTATGTTCCCACAGCCCTATGTTACAACAGCCCTATGTTCCCCCAGACCTATGTTCCCACAGCCCTATGTTACAACAGCCCTATGTTCCCCCAGCCCTACGTTCCAACAGCTCTATGTTCCCACAGCTCTATGTTCCCACAGCTCTATGTTCCCACAGCCCTATGTTCCCCCAGACCTACATTCCAACAGCTCTATGTTCCCACAGCTCTATGTTCCCCCAGCCCTATGTTCCCCCAGCCCTTTGTTTATTATTGAACGTGTATTGTGTTTAAATTGCACTCATGCAAGTAACCCGCCAAGTTGATTGGACGACTGCTCTGGCCTGTCTGTCCCACGTGTTTATACATTAAATATGTATAATGTTCTTTGTTGTCTTAAATAAAGACAACTCTCTGAAACCAAGATGATCACTATTCCTGGAGCAATAGGGGCAAACAGGAGGTAGAACAATCGTCTGGTAATCCGGAGGTTCCCGGTTCGATTCCTGCTCCTCCTGGGCAGTGTGTCGAAGTGTTCTTGAGCAAGACATTTAACCCCTAATTGCTCCCAATGAGCAGGTTGGCGCCTTGTATGGTTGCCTCTGCTGTCGGTGTGAATGTGTGAGTGAATGTGTGAGTGAATTGTTCAATTGTTATGTGTATTAGGTAGGGATGCTCGATATTGGCTTTTTTACCGATACCGATATTCCGATATTGTCCAACTCTTAATTTCCGATACCGATATCAACCGATATCAACCGATACCGATATATGCAGGGTTTCCCCGTCCAAAAAACTGAATAATTTCAGGTAACTAATCATTTCACTGGATATATATATAACAAATATTGTTATTGTTTTTTTTTGTTTTTAAACCGATACCGATATTTTCCGATATCACATTTTACTGCCGATATTGGCCGATAATATCGGTCGGCCGATAATATTGGACATCCCTAGTATTAGGCCATACCTGTGCTGTGGGGATATAGGCCTGAGGGAACATAGGGCTGGGGGAACATATACTGTAGTAGGGCCTAATCTTGATGGGGGAAACATTTCTTAGAAATGGGAGAACATAGGGCTGTAGGAACATAGGGATTGCCGCCACAGAACCATCTGGGAATTTGCCTTTAGAAAGCGTTTGGAACTGGGCCAAAAAATAATAAAAAAAAGTATATGTATCTTTTTTGCCCGTAGTAGCCGCCAGTAGTTCCTCAAAGGACGCCGAGCAGACCGAGCCGCTGCGGTTTGGGCATTAAGCCCATTAACTTGGGACAAGATGGATTCTTGTGTGATTTATCTGTGATCTGGTGATCTCCAAAGCCAGCTGCCGTACAATATTGCATATTTTAGCATTCAGCTTGTACTGCCAATATTGTGTAAACATTTTAAAGCATTTGGAGAGAGGCTCAGTGTAACCTCCCCCATGAGCGTTAGCACCTTTGACACATAGCTTTCCAATGTTTGCTCAAGTGGTACAAATCTGTGCTTCTTCTACAGTAGTCACATTACCTGAGCAACAGATAGCATATTTAAATCCAATGCCAAAGAAACATAATCTAATGCCAAAGGAAGGCAATTTCCTTTGCAGTAAAAAAAAGAAAGAAAATAAAAAATACTTTAATAATAAGAAGCAGCATCTCGGAGAGGTAGATGCTCCATCACTGAGTCAAGGATATCATGAATAATCCTCATCTTAATGCCTCTTCTATCAAGTAATAACAACAGGCTATTGGGTCCAGAGGCTGAGGCTTCTCCGCATCACGCACAGCCGTCCTCTCAGTAAAGACGCGGCTCATGCCGCTTCAGATCAAAGCGGCGATAGGTCGGCGGCGGCGCATACCGCAAAATATTTGCTTGATAACAGCTGGCAGATTTGCCATATCACAATATAATAAGAACAAGGCCGCTCTCGCTCGAATCGGTAAGCTCTCCTCTGCCCAGCGTGAACTGCTCTGGATGCGAGAGGCAATATCATAACGTGATGAAGTAGGTCATGAAAATGGAAGACATATGCTATTTATTTCCGCGGGTGCTGGATACGAGGAATCCATGACTTAATGTGTAATGCCACGATAACAATGTGTATCTATCTATTGATATGGGAGGCAGGTTGCATGAGATCGGGAGCTTCTGCAATAGAAAACATTTTGGAGGAAAGAGTTCAAAGCCCGGGTGTTGTCAACTCACATTTACCCTGCAAATATAGGCTACTGAAAGCTCCCTTTAAGGCGTAATTCTGGTATTTTATAAACCTGGAAGCTATTCTAAATGACTAATATGAACAAATATGTTTGGAATTGGTTCAGTATTTAGTGAGATCTCTTTAACCGGCAGCCGCGAAATGGGCAATCCTCCTCAACGTACATCGACCATATGCAGGGACGCGGGAAGTCCGCGGGAAGTGGGGGTGCTGAGATATCGATTTTTTTTTGTTTTTTCTTTTTTTATTTGTCTTTTTCCCCCTCCATTTTCCTCCGATTTTCTCCCATTCCAATGTTAGTCGTATGCCAATTCCCAGTCCCCTCCTGGTCGCTGCGCACTTACCCCCCACAGTCAGATCATCTGGGAGAGTGGAGGCTACCACGTGCTTCCTCCGACACACGTCCAGCCAATCACCGCTTCTTTTCACCTGGCAGCGCGGATTCTCATCGAGAGGGCGTAGCGTGTGGGAGGACCACACTATCCCCCTCGAGTCCTATCCGCGCTTAGCAGGCGCCCCGACCGAACTGTAGGAGTCGCTGTTTACAACGACCCGGACCCACCCCGCCAGCTTCTCCCACCCTCTAATACAGCCAATTGTATTAGTGCAGACGGCCAGCCAAGCTGGTGACAACCCCGGAGCTGTGAGCTGGATTCGAACAGGCGAATCCAGCTCACAGCTCCGGGGCTGGTGACGAACGCAATCTCTGCTCGGCCACCTAACCGCCTGATTTTCTTTTTTTTATATAATTTTAATTTTTTTATAAAATATATATATTATATAATTATACTTGTAGTTGTATTGTCTGCGAGACATCGCCACCACACAACACGTCAAAATGCTCGCTATCTGCAAACAGCTCCACTGTCTGTCACGGTATAACCAACACTCTCGTTCACTAGAGGATACTATGATGAATTGAAAATGGGGGACCCTGATGTAAACAAGATGAAAGTCTTTCTCTGGTCTGCATCCCCTTAACAATTGTATGTATTGAGCTGTACTGTACTGTATGTCGTGCCTTTATTTTTCAATGTTCACTATTCGGACAACAGCCGCACACTTCCAAAGTGATTATACATCTAAAATCGCTTACCTGCTCAAGGGTCCTGCATTAGAATGGGCGACAGGCAGCTCTCCACTTCAGTTAGTCCTTTATCCATTTTGTCCAGTCTTCTGCCTTGAAGGTGAATTTCTCTGGCGGGGGGAACTTGAAACTGACTCATACTTTCGCTTTCACGCCGTTAGCGCTAGCTACCCTGCTGTCTCTAAACTCAAACTCAAACTAGTACTAACGTTACTGTAGCAGCCTACTCTAAAGTCTATACCAACGGATTTCCAGTTCCGCGTTGACGCTTCCAGGCCGCGTCTATTCGAATCCCAACCGGTTCATGCGTTGGCTACACGCTGTTAATAACACTGCATTATCGAGACAGCGCCCCTATGACGATCTGGCAATGAAGTAGGGTAAATCTGCAGTGCCGCTTCGCTCTTTGACATTGAGTAGCCTCGGTTACAATGGAATAAATGCCAAAACAACCTTGCAGTTGCAGTTACACTCCCATCCAGCAGGGGGTGCCGCACCCCCCCCTTCCAGCGTCCCTGACCATATGTGCTTGTTTTTGCCACTGACAGGCTTGGACTGTTAGGTTTCTTACCCAAAACAGAAGTCTCACTCTGAAATCCCATGAGACATGTGTGTGTGCGCCACACTTTTCATAACTTTCATAGACTACAGTACCTTTGTTGGACACGCTGAAGTTGTGGTTAGTTGTGCTACCACTGGATGAAAACACTCCTGTCCGTATACACAGTGCCTTGCATGCAGCCCATTGGGTCTGTAGTGACCATTTTGACGGGAGGAGAAGAAGAAATCCTATACCAAAGCACTTTTTCTTAAAGACAAATGCTGTTCCAAGAGTGGAGAGACCTGCTGCATGTTATTAGCTAAAGTTATTGTGTTGTCCTGGGATGTTAGAACAGAGACTAGAAGAAGCTAAACGTAAGCACAAAGGTCTCTCTCTGTAGGGATCCTTTACATAATGTTGTCAGACACATAATAACATCTGAGCTTGTCAGTGGCAAAAACAAGCACTTTTAGTACTTTGATGTGCACAATTGCCCCCGAGGATTGCAATTGCAGCACATTTCGCAGCTGCCGGCTGAACCGATCTCGCTCAATACTGGGACCGCTTCCAATATGTTCACGGGCCCACTGTTGTACAACACATACTGTACACCGTGTGGGCTGGTAGTACGAAATGTATCGGATGAATCAGGAAGTTACCGGTCCATCCTTGACACTTCATCGTCTGTCCTCACCAACTCAAGCTGTGTTAATGATGACTGATAAGATTATAGGGGTGTGTAGAAATAGTAGAGGTGTTGACAGGTGTAGAGGCATACAAGGACGCATTAGGGGCCTGACATATTGTGCTGTGTGTTTAAATACCATTGATGTGCGTCTGCTTCTCTCATTTTGGGGAAGATTAACGTGACACTTGTTTGGCAGCGCTGGGATGGATTAGCAGTGTTGGATTAATTTAGATGGAACGGATGGATAAGACATTAGATACTAGCTGGTCTTGTGCAATGCTGTGCAAAGACTGGAACGCAGTCAGTGTTTCAGCACCTGGCGGTTTCTCCAGTGAAGGGCTGTCATTTGAATGGGTCACGAATGAATGAATGCATTTATTTGGCACGTCTTGAAGGAACACGTCGCCGTTATGGGAAATGCTCTTAGTCATCTCCCGAGTCAGATAACAAGATAGATAGCGATTTCCTCTCTGTATGTTCAGTATAAAGCTATCCAGAGGCTAGTGGTCCGTATCCACTTCCATTAATTTGCCCTAAGCTAGTTAATTTGGGGAGCATGTCTATGTTCCCCGGGTCCTATGTTCCCCGGGTTCTATGTTCCCCGCTTTGATTGATTGATTGAAAATTTTAGACCACCAGCCCTGATTTCAAACTCTAACCTTAACCAGTTCGAAAGAGGGCCTAAGCTTAACCAGTTCGAAACAAGGCGGACATTAATAATTAATAAAATAATACAAATTTATAAAATGTTCAATCTATTAATCAATCAAGCGGGGAACATAGGACCCGGAGAACATAGGGATGATCCCTTAATTTGCTCTACAGTAGCTTGCAGTCGTATAGCTTTCTACTGAACGCACAGAAAGGAAACTGGTATCTATCTTCTTGTCTGACTCTGGAGAAGACGGTAAGGGCATTTCCCCTAATGTCGGCATGAGACAAAACATAAACATGCAAGCAAGGACAAGAAGGATGACACAGGAAATCCCAATGCTTATTTCCACTGCAGTTATTTGGTGTTTAAGAGAGAGATAAAGAGAGAGAGAGATGGGTTAGTGGTCGCCATGTTAGTGGACTACTTCCCTTTCAATGTCACACGTCATTCTACTTCTATTGTTCCAGTGGACTTTTATACTGAGAAAAAACAGGGTACAGGACGAGAACTAGATCCATGTCTGTAAAAAAAAAAGCAATTGGGTCTTAAAACAGTCAGAGCAAGCAGCTCCTTTATTGTGACTACCACGTGCACCGGCGTATAATGTCAACGCCGGCCTCACCGTGTGGTTAACGTGGGGTTATGAAAGGGAACACCTATGGAGAGCCAACGGAGAGAAATAGAAGCACATCGTCTCTGTTGCGCGCCTCCGCCAATCTGACGAGTCCCGTCACTTGTTTGTCAGGATATAACGCGAGGCGCACGTGCAGCCTATACAAAACAAAAGACTCAAACCGGACGGGACGCCGATCCAAAAAAAACGGGCCTCTGCTGCGCACATTCTGAACCAATCAGGAACACGGGAGGCACGGCGGCGAGGCCGGAGCAATGGGAGCAGATCTGATACGTCCACATGTGAGAGACATCACAAGGTTATGACTACGTTCTCAGGGAAAGGCCTTCTGCTTGTCAGCGGGGTCTCAGACACACACACAGACCAGATGGGAGCACTGCGTTACCCCCCTCCATATGGTAATATTTATACATCTCCTTTTTGTTGTGCGGAGATGAAAGCGGAGGAGATCCATTTGAACTGATTTTATGACACATTTTGGCAAATTTGCAGGGGGACCTTTAAATGCCCTGTAAAACCTGTTCCACAGCGTGCACGACCACCCCATTAAGCCCCATGTCCCGTGTGAATGTGAAGGGGAGATCCGGGTCGGTGCGTAAAGGGTGCAGACAAGGGGGATGTACCGTCAGCTTGGGTGGTGTTGGATGTTAAAAGAGCTGTACGGAACAAACGGAAACCTTGATCTCGCCCACAAATAAAGTTTCACAAAAACACAGGGACGAAAATGAAAGCAGAACACCGTCATTTTTATTGTGGAAAAGAAAGCAACAAAAGTCTATTCTGGCACATTGTTCTTGTTTTATATTATACAAAAAGAGGAAAGGCTACAAATCTTGATCATTTATACAAATACAACAACTTTCAAAAAAATAAATCTTTTAATTTAGTAAACTCTCTGTGAACAAGATTCTGCAATAACCCACCAGATCCCTGAGCAGAGACACAGAGTGAAACACTCGAGCAATAACAATGATCAGTGTTTCTTTCGTAAACACTTAATACACAGGAAAAGAAAATAGCACAACTATTGAGTGTGTGAGGTGTGTGTGAGAGTGACAGATCTTGTGATTATCTTACTCAACATCTTAACTTTAAACACATCATGGTGACCGCCGTAGGCCGGATCGTGACGGCAGTCACAACCGTAACGACCATCTAATAACCACAACATCCAAATAATCTGTTCCAACAGCCAACGATAAAATAGATATGTAGTGGTGTTGAGACACTGACAGACAGGAGAAGTGAAATTTACGTACCGAGTGGCAAAGGATTGACACATATTTTATGTTCACAGAAGAACAAGGCAGCTAGCATAATATCATTTCTGTAAAGCACTGACCTCCTGGGTTTGGGGGGGGGGGGGGCGTGATTTTATACAACAAGAGGGACATATTGTAACATATAACATTATTTTAGCACTTGATGTTTTTCAGTCATGGTCAATTAGTGAAATGTGTGTACATCGTATCTACTGACTTCCTTCATTCATCATACAGGTGAAACACAGTGCCAGCTGGTTTTGATGCCAAGGTAACACAAAAGAAATAACTTAAAATGTAATAAACTAAAGAAAAGCACAGGTACTTGTTGTAGGGTAATAACATTATGACCAGAGAAGGTTTTACATACTCACAAAATACATATTCTTACTTCAGGGGAGTGGAAGGTGCAGTTAGGCGAATGTTTCATTTTATGCTGACGACAGCAACCAAATAGCCTAGGTACAAAGAATATATACAAAAAAGCGACCTTAAGACCAAGAAGAAAAGTATAACCAGCTGTTCTTAAAGGGGGAATACTGTACTTCATATAACAAACCAAACTCACTGGTCAACTGAGCTACTGTCAGTCTGGCTACTTCGTCTGCTACAGTATGGTGGTACTGTACACTGTATGCAATGTAGATTCTCAAGGTAATATATTAAGATTCATTTATACAAACACAAAGAAAATGTACTTCTTTTTATTTTTTCCTCCGCAAACAAAAGAAAAAAGATAAAACGTTTTAAAAGATTCCCTCAAACACACTATGGCTGTGTATTATTATGTTATGAACAAAAGGAGTGCATCGGTTAGATAGCTATTTGGTTAGGAGAACTTCCGTCATCGAACAGCTCCTGATCACCTGTGAGAGCTTGTGTCAGGTCTGTAGTGGAGGCCTGCTACAACTCCTGACTATCTGCCTGTTCTGCTCTGTTCTGTTCTGCCACTTCTTGCTCAGAAGAAGTGCTTGAGCAGATGTGAGCTCACGTAAGTACAGTACCATGGGAAGGTAGCCTGACAACTCCATTTATAGTTCCTCGCCTTCTTTTATAAGCAGGCAGGTACTGCATCCATGGCAACAGGTACTGCATCCATGGCAACGGGTACTGCATCCATGGCGACAGGTACGGTCACCTCAATGCTACATGGGCGGAGTAGATGCGCACCTGTGATTATAAGGCATAACAGAGTTGAACACGTTAAACGTGTTCCCGTTTCCTTCAGTATACTTACTATCGTTTATCTTTTTCTTTTTTATAGCAACGTCCAATGTTTAATTGCTCCATGCCTTCGTTCTGAGAGCTTTGTGAGTCTATTGGAGTGGTGTGGTCATGTTTATGAAAAACATTCGATCATACAATTCCCTTTTCAATTACCCCACCCCCTCCAAATTTTTTTATAAAATCTGCTACGTTTGATTTACAATAAAGTTGATAATGTCCGGGTCTTCCCTGTTATCTCACACATGCAAACATTTCACCAAGCCAATTGGAAGCATTTTGGAGATGTCAGCCGGTTAGGTTGGAGTCGTCTGGGCGCTTTCCAGTTCAGGTATATTATCACTTTGAATTGTTCAGAACAAAACATCATCCGATGAAGCTGGAACCACCGCGCCTTGGCATGAGTTTCACCGATGTACAGTATACAGAAGATAATGATAACAATTCCATTACTTCATTAAAGGGTGAGAGAAGATACCCTCATGCACCACCCCCCCCACACACACTGCCCCCAACCCCCCCCCCCCTCCCCCCACACACACACACACACACACACACACACACACACACACACACACACACACACACACACACACACACACACACACACACACACACACACACACACACATTTTTAATCTTGCACTGCCCCTGGACAAATGTCACCCTAAAAAGACCTTTTAATCCTCAATTATTCATTTAAAAACGTAATTTGCCACAAGAGTTTGAGGATGTACCTATGGCCTCGATTCAAGTTTAAGTGCTCTAGTAGTAAAAAAAAATAATTTAAAGAGAAAAGAAAAAGAAATCGTATGAGAGCACAAATTAAGAGATCGAGAGAGTCTCGACGCGGTAAAAAATATGACATTTTGTCTTGTTTTGCTCATCAAGCCGTGACTGATTCCTCTCAGAGCACAAGCCTCCCGTCACAGGGGTTGTATTGGAAGAGCTCAGGAGCCGTTTAAGTAGGGCTGTACTGTACAGTCACGACTCCTTTTGAGGGACTGATCCGCACTCCATCTCCCCTGGCTGGAGGCGAGAGGAGCGTGCGGGCGCCTGTCCTTCATCCACCAGGCCTGCTGCACAGATGGCAGGCAGGCAGGCAGGCAGGCAGGCAGGCTGGCTGGCTGGCTGGCTGGCTGGCTGGTTGGCTGGTGAGCTCAGAGTCCTGTGGTCCTCAGACCCTGTTTCTCCATGATGTTCCACAGCTTGCGCAGGTTGGACTGGGTGATGGTGTCGTCGGGTTTCAGCCGCAGCGCTCGCAGGTAATTGGCCTCTGCTTCCTGTAGTTTCCCGTTCAGGTGGAGGATCGCCCCGAGGTTCATCAGGGCTGCAGGGTACTGGAGACGACAAAAGGAGACATTTTCGTCACTTGCTTTGGGTGTACGGTAATATGCAGTGATATACATGGAATAGGGTAGAGGGTCCCGCCCCCAAAAATTTATGGAAGCGGATACGGACCGCTAGCCTAGCTTAAAACTCTGGGAGAGGTGTTTCTGAAAGAAATCGCATACTCCTGCACTCACTTTTCTCTGCTTTATTCAGTCAACGTTTTGGTCAGGGACCTTCATCGGGACATAAAGGTGTTTTTGGCCAACAGCTAGGCTCTTTTATTTCCGATATATGTCAATGACATGCCAGCATCTGTGAAATGTAAACTACTATTGTATGCAGATGATTCAGCACTTCTGGTGCCAGGTAGAAATGTCAGGGAGATTGAGATAGCTCTGAGTTCTGAGCTAGAAAGTGCCAGAGAGTGGCTCATAGATAATAATCTGTCCATTCACCTAGGCAAGACTGAGTCGATCCTTTTTGGCACAACAAGGAGATTAGGCAAAGTCGATCGCATGGAAGTCTCCTGTAACAGAGCAGTAGTCACAGGGAAAACTAGTGTCAAGTACCTAGGACTTACACTAGAGCAGTCTCTCTCATGTAAGAATAGTGCTGGCAACATTTTATCCAAGTGTGCAGGCAAACTCAAGTTCCTGTATCGGAATAGCAGGCTTTTTGAACTTTCTGTTAACACTTTGAGCGCCACGCCGGGTTTTCCTTTTTACCGGCTGAATGCCACCATCGGCGCCAATGTTAACGTTAATATCGCCTAATCTATGTTTTAAATTATGGCTATGTGTCTAATCTGCCCATCGCATTATCAAAGACTATTTTCCAGTCAGTGCTGTCAAGGCAGATTGTTTTTTTATCGCGGCATTTCCGTTTCAGAGCATTTAGAAAAGCACCCGTTTTCAGATAAAAAACAGCCCATTCTGGAGCATTCTATGAAAATCGCCTTTTACTGGAATATTCCACAACGTTAATATTCGTCGGCCTTTTTATGAATAGTTTTCAAATAAACGCTAGATGATCAATATTATACGTGCATGCAAGCACATTTGAGCCGCGCACGGATAATCGCCCCGTTGATTTCCTCTCTGACTTTTACAGTGAAACCGAAAGCGGACATTTCACAAAACAGCTTATAACTTCATCAAACTTACTCTGATTATCCTAACACTGATAACATAGAGTCCTTACCTGACATCAGATGGTATCCAACTGGTATATTCCAATTCCTGATCACCATTCGAAAAAATCGATAAGTGTAGGGATCCAACGCGATACAGTAGAACTCCATGATCAGCGGGGATCTGAGGTTCCAGAATGAACTGTGGTAACCCCGGCTGGATCAGTGGACTGGAAAATGTGGAGTACCGGATTTTTTCCCCCATTCATTTTCATTGAGTCCATTCCAAAATCACTTATGTCATCTGGGAGACGACAGGGGGCGCTTTTTTCCACAATGATCGCCGGCGCCGCTCGGCTATACTCGGGTAGGCTCGGGTGATGCAATTATGATTTCAGATCACTAAAAAAAAATAAAATAAAAAAATCCGAGAAATCTCGTGAGTGGCTTTCAACCACCTATAAAAAAACACGAGATATCTTGTGAGTGGCACGGAAAGTGTTAAAAAGCTGTTAGTGGCTTCCTTGTTTCAATGTCATTTTGACTATGCAAGCGCAGCATGGTTCAGTGGTCTGTCGACTAAATACAAAAATAGACTTCAGGTGATGCAAAACAACACTATTCGGTACATACTAGGTGTGCCTCTTAGAACGCATGTAGGAAGTGCCAAATTCATAAAGGTGCGACTTCCCTTGGATTTGTTGTGTCTTTGGATCCATAAATAAAATCAATCAATCAAGCAAGTGATCCATATCCACTTCCATTAATTTGTGCTAAGCTAGGCTAGCTAGGCTTTCTACTGAACACACAGAGAGTAAATCGGTATCTATCTTCTTGTCTGACTCTGGAGACACAATATTGGCATGTTCCTTTAACACAATGGGGACCGGCCACGTATATATACGGGTTTCGAATCCATGCGTTGTGGACCAAAGGCACGTATATAGCCGTGGCATTTGTTATTGCTGTTATTGCATTTTAATAACCGGCTCAAGATCCCCGACCGGCTCTGCAGATCTACCCTCGTCTGTGGAATCGAGAACATGCAATACCGGCCAGATCCTCTTAGGGGCGCCATCGCTCCACTGCAGTATGCCTTGTGGGCGAATGGAAAACTTTTTTTTCATTCAGTTTCATAGTACCCGGATCCTGAACCAACACAATGTACTGTGGATCACGTTTCGAATCGCAGATTTCACCATGGAATAATGGGATTTATCATCAGCCAATGGACATATCGATCTACCAGATGCCGATCAATAATGGGGAAATGCTGGGGGGTATCCCACGGGCTCACGGTAAGACCTTTTTCACCTAAATTACAGCCGGATCGGAGCTTGCTGTGACACGCAAGCAGCCGAGCAGTGAATGTGGCTAGTTACACGGACACTGTTATTGGTAATCAATAATACTAAACGACGTCCCCCGCCCCCCCCCCTTTCATGCATACATGCTCTGGGACAGCCCGGATCATATGCAGTTTGTGTTATTTCTTTAGCATATATAAAACAGAAATGTCGTTGAATATAACGTTAGCAGTTATTAGCTCCATAACTAGCTTTCCAGAAAATATATGAGACAAAATCTGCGATAAAGCTTATATTCACGGCGCTATAAAATGACAACCTACCGATGAATTTTTTTCTTCCTTTAAGCCATTTTGAAGGGACGGTTTATGAACTCAATTGACAATGAGAATGGACAGATAGCAACACTATAAAGCATAGATATAGTTGTACAAAGACCCACACGTTTGTTTACATTCCCTGGTCCTCAACCACTATTAGACGGGTCCCATCGGTCGCCAAAGTGTTAAAGGGTAGTTCTTACTACCCATATCCCTATTTCTTACTTACCAATGATGATGTTGATCAGCAAATGACAAGCTGTTCCTTGTACTTCCTCACACTGACTCCAGCTAGTTAGCCACATAACCAGCTGACATTATGCAGACTTTGCATTGGTTTGTGACTTAACTATCCAGAGCTAGTACGAGGAACAGCATGGATTGTGTTGAGAAAGGACTCTACTGATCATCATTGTTAAGTAAGAAATGGGACTAGGGTTCCAAAAAACAGAACTATCCCTTTAAAGTATGTTGGCTGTATGCTGTATATATATTGTATGTACTGTTATGTACTATGTTAACACTGAGTTTACTCGTTATTGGCCGCCACCCGTTGAGCGCCAATAACGAGTGAACTCGTTTTTAGATCGTTTTTTCCTTTATTCGATCTTAATATGGCTATTACACTCACAGACCTATATGTTATGAGTGAAAACCATCTAGAGACCCAAAAAGTGCAGTACCGGCAAAAACCTGCTAGGTGGCAGTATCGAGAACGCTTGAAACCCTGTTCCAGACCGTGTGTTACATCTAAAACCCTCCGGGCGCATAATTTGTGTTCAGGCAAGTCTAGCGGTTCACACGATCACTTGGAAACGCGTCCAATGCCCCTCGATGGATAAGTTGTGCCACATTATGTCCGGGACCAGATGGACATCAATACTGGAAATCGGGATCAGACAGTAGGAATATTATTTTTGGAATAAGCCCGATCTAAGGTAAGGAACATCTGATGTCAATTCCAGCTTGATCCTGCAATGATTTCATACCGATCAGCGTGTGCGGTGTTCAAAGTGAAAGCCATTACTGGCGATCAAAGAATAAAAAAAACGACCCCCCCCCCCTTTGATGCATTCATGATGAAACATAATACCTATTATATACATTTGGGAATAGTAGCGTGTCCAGGCGAAAAACAGCAACGACTTTAGTAGAATTCACATAGCGCCCCATTACGCAGCTTTCTGGAATTAGCCGGGATCATTCTGAAACTATACAATATTCACCATGAGATAACGCGCAAACGTATTCATGAACAAATTTATTCTTTTTTGCATCTTGGATAGAAGATAGTTACTGTCAAATGACCATAGTATTGTATCCATAGCTAGAATATAGAATATAGATATAGCTCGGCGAACAACGTGACACACAGTGAAAATAGGTTCTAGATAGCTGGCGCTCTAGCTACGAGGATAAAACGAATCCCCGGTGCTGAATGTGTTATGGGTGGTTTTCCCTTTCGTCCTAAACTATAAACACTTTTGGCATAAACGGCATCAACACCACTACTCTGTATGATCTCTTATACTGACCGGTAGGGCTGGGTGATTAATCAAGTTTACATTTCAATTACGATTTTGGCTTCCCACGATCATGAAAACAAGATAAGCGAGATAAAACTATTATTGTGCCGCATGCTGTGCACTCCGCCCCGCCCCACCCAAAAGCCCAAACAGTAGTTTTAGCTTAAGAGGGAGGAGGGAGCCACGGTGCATTTCTCCAGTTATTTTGAAACGTATTTGGTAACTTGTAGAAGTTCACAGAAAGGCAGCCTTTGGTCAAGAAGAAAGGTACAACAAATTCAGTCTTCATCACAATTATGATCAAATCAATGAGCAATCGTGTTTAATAATCACAATTTCAATATCAATCAAAATAATCGAGAGCAAACTCATGAAGCCAATACATAAAATAACACTTTATTAACTCACCACTGGTCGGTTTAGATGAGATAATTAATGACATGAGGAACTCAGTTACCTCTGGTAGTTACCCATAGGGCTTGATGTTGGAGGTTGGATGAATAATTCAAACAATGTCATATCTATTTTATGGGTGAATCCATCTACACTTTGGGCCCATGTATAATTTAACAGGGAAAGCACTTTGACCAAAAAATTATGCATATCACTCAGCCAGGTCAAATATCGAAATGCTGTAAATGTTAACTTAACTTAAATAGTAAGTTTAGGAATAGGAAAGTTAGCAACCAAAGCAAGGAAAAACGTTTGGTGGATACTAGTATTCCTGAAAGGAACAGCGATCATTCTTACCCTCTAGAATAAAATCACTTCTCTGGCCCCTAACAAAGCATGCTTAAACTAGTAAACATTACTAGATTCCTAAAACCGCCAGGACACGTTAATTTAATCCTGGACTCAATACACGAGCCAACAGAAAGCAGAGACGTTTTCGGACGCGTTAAGTTATTATGAAAACAGTCACTGCGACGGGATCATCCTTTCATCTCTCAAGGTTATCCAGCCGCCTCTATCCGACCACGTCAGTGGATCCGACCTTGGTCAGGATCGCCCAGACAGTGGCCTGGTGTTTTGGGGTTTTCGCTAACCACTCTGTATCTGGAGCCACACAGATGGGTCGGAAGAAGCGACTGGCGCTGTGAAGTGGGCCCTGGATCAATGTATAACCCTCGCCGGTGCCATTGAGGCGAACGTGGTGCCAGTCCAAAGGGTGAGTCACCGCGACCCCAAGGACAGAAAGTGTCCAGAGCTCTATCACAGCAGCAACCACATAAGCCAAGGAATAGGGAGGCCAAGGGAGGGGCCCACATCTGATTTCCATTTTCAACTCGGGAGCCACGCGGACTCCTGCCATTGCCCTGTCCTGAACTCTCATAGAAGACGGGGTTGAAATAACACAGGGTTTGTCGTCCTTCACTGAACCCGTACAGGCGTGTTGGGTAAAACAACATGACACGTGTTAGCGACACAATTGGTGTCATTTTTAACACCTCGTCGACACATCTGTATGTGTTTAGCCACGTGTCGTGTAAAAACATCCTTTGCGGTATCATCTGCACTTAGGGTCATTGTTAATTTAGGTTTAAGTTAATTGTTTAATTCAACACATGCAAATTCCGCTTAATAGGGGACAGATAGAGTTCAACTTCATGCGTTTCCATAGAAATGGCCAATGATGTGCTTTCCCCCGTGCTGTTTGTGACTTGTGTGTGTGTAATTATCATCCCGTCATGTCAGTGTCACACCATTGCGGCGTCTCAATGTTTTACGAACGCACCGCAAGCCTTCATTTTTGTCCTTACGCCCCGCTGACGACTCAAGAGCAATTGGGGCTGCGGCCGCGGCTGTTCGCTCGACAGGAAGGTTGTTTTCTATTTATCTTATAAATAAATGTGTGTGTGTGTGTGTAAACAAAAAAAGACACTGTTCAAAAAATAAAAATAAATAAAAGGAAAACGTGTATCCACACTAAGCCATTCCAGTTCAAAGGTAGGTGATACTGCCACCTGGTGATATTCGATCATCATTGCAATTCCAACGTAGGTAGATGAATCATAGACACCTAGATGGCTCCGGCTGACCGTATAATAATAATGGATTGGATTTATATAGCGCTCTTCGTGACACCCCAGTGACCCCAGAGCGCTTACAGAATCCATTATTCGTTCATACACAGTCATACCGGTGGTGGTAAGCTGCAATTGCAGCCAGAGCTGCCCTGAGGCAGACTCACGGAAGCGTGGCGAATAATCATCGCCTACGGCCCCTCCGACCACCACCAACATTCATTCACATGCATACACATTCATACGAGGCAAGTAGGTTAAGTGTCTTGCCCAAGGACACAACAGCAGTGGGATGGACATGGGCTTGAGCGGGATTCGAACCACCAACCCTTAGATCATTGGACGACGCCGCCCCATAGAACGGGGATCAAAGGAAAAGGACAAAGGATCAAAACTTGAGTATACTCAGGTTTTTGGCGCTCAACACATGGCGAGATAACCCGACTATACTCGGGTATGGCCGTGAAAGAGTTAAGGTTTAGCTTTATAACCAGTAAGGTTAAGGTTAGAATTAAGGTTCATAAACAGTGTGGTTAGGTTTGTAAACAGTAAGGTTAAGGTTATAGGGTTGAGGTCAGGTTTAGGTTTATAAACAGTGAGGTTAACTCTTTCATGGCCATACCCAAGTATAGTCGGGTTATCTCGCCATGAGAGCGCCAAAAACCTGAGTATACGCGGGTTTTGATCCTTTGATATTTTCCTTTGATCCCCGTTCTATACGGTCAGCCGGAGCCATCTAGGTGTCTATGATTTATCTACCGACGATCAAATATCACCAGGTGGCAGTATCGCCTACCTTTGAACTGGAATGGCTTGGTGTGGATACACAAGGGCTCCTCCTCCTGCCTGAACAGAGATACACAGCGATCGCCTCAAAATTCAATGCCTGTAAAATAAGCCATGCTATTGTCTCCATAGCTATAATACAGAACACACGATGGGTCTGCAAACATTGCTAAAATGGTCATTAACGCTGGCGAAAGCTAGTGGCCATGAATGAGTTAACCGTACTGTTTATAAACCTAACCTTTCCCTTAACCCTAACCTTAACCTTACTGTTTATAAACCTAAACCTTAACCTCACTGTTTATAAACCTAACCCATATATTAACCCTTACCTTAACCTTACTGTTTATAAACCGAACCCTTACCTTAACCTTACTGTTTATAAACCCAACCCTTACCTTAACCCTTACCTTAACCTTACTGTTTATAAACCCAACCCTTACCTTAACACATTCACGGCCAGGGGTCGCTGTTTACCTTCTGGGTAGAACGCCAGCGCTTTGTTCAATGGGGCGCTTTGTTCACTTGCAAGTGCTTAAAATATATGAAATATTATAGCTATGGATCTAATACACCTGTCGATTGTCAGTGAGTTGCTTCCAGTCAACATGCACAAAACAGATTCATCCGTACATTTCCATTTTATACCGTTTTGAATATGAGTATAGTTTGGGTGCTTCTGAGTAATCCCAGGAAAAGACGCGATAATAACGTTTTAGTGAAATACAGTTATCACGTTGTAATTTTTCGCCTGATTAACTAATCATCCTGATATCAACGCTAGATTATCGTTATGAAGTCTCCTCATGCAAGAATGAAATGTGGTTTAGACCGGCGCACCCCCCCCCCCCCCCTCCTGCCACCAACGGCACACACACACAGCTTAAATCGCGGGAGAAAAAAATACCTGGTCTCTGATGTAATGCAAAAAAAAATATTCCAATTATCTGATCGCCATTTGAAGTACTGGTCGCGGAGGTCCGTGCCACGTTCTCCAGCATTGCATATGAAGGAGGGGGGGGGGGGGGGGGGGGGTCAGCCTCGTAGATGTATCGTTTTAACAGGTTACCTCACCAGAGTATTTAAACCCCGCCCACATGGCTCAGCTCGGCCAAGAAAAAGAAATACATGGTTTCTAATCGAGTGCAATAGCGGCCACAATGCGTTAGGGGGCGGTATTGACTGTCTGCAATCGCAGACACACTCAGAACAGCATGCACAAGGTGCCTCGATTAATTATGAATGGCAATAGCGAATAAAATAAATAATGAGTTAAAAACTTATATATACGTGATTGGCCGTCAAGCGCTGGCTCCCAATCACGTATATATACGTGAATGGCTCCGGATGTGGTAACCTTACTGTTTATAAACCTAACCTTTCCCATAACCCTATAAACCTAACCCTTACCTTAACCTCACTGTTTATAAAACAAATAAAAAAAACATAATCTAAAAATTTAGATTTTCAAAGCTATAATGCATATGCAATATGCAATGCAATGCATATAGCTGCTAGCCATGGCTGTGGCAAAGGGGAAGTCATTTTGGAACGGAACCTACCTTCAGATGTCATAGTAGCATCATGGGGGAAGGGGGAGGGGAGGTACAGGCAGGACAAAGAACAATAATAGAAATAATAATAATAGAATAGAACATAATAATAATAACAATAATAGAATGGCAATACACTGTGTAGACAACGTATACACGGTATACATAGTAACAGCACACTGCGTCTATTGGAGAATATATTCTCACGCTGCGAGCGAGCCAGTGATATACCACAAAGCCCCGCCGGTCGCTGAAAGCACACATTTAACCATTTGACCCCATGATTCTTCCCCCATGTCTGCGTTTAGGGGTGAGAATCTAACTCGCCGCGTTTTGGAGGTTTAGTCATCAGCGCGGTCCTCCGGGGTCGGACGTTAAAAAAGCAGACACTCCGAATCAGTGTGACCATTTGTCTTGCTTTTATCCACACGCCGCTGGCCCTGCCCCTACTCCGCCCGCTCCTCTGCTCCGCGGCTGTTCCACCCCGAGCTGAGTACACCCATCATCTGTGTTTTTCCAGTGTCAGGGCTAGATGAGTGATGCTCCGTGCATGATAATCTCAATGGGAACAATATGTCCAATAGCGCTGCTCCTCTCATAGGGGGAATTCAATTGATTAATAAATCACGCGGCCTGTGGAATAATCCCACTGTGAACCCCTCTCATCCCAAAGCAAAACAAGTTAGCCGTAGATGCTACGTGGGGAGCGGGTCAAAGCGCAGGCTGGCATCTTGCTTGCTGCGCAACCCCCCCCCCCCCTAAGCGTTTCTAACTTCTCTCTGTGTTTTAAATCAACATTCATGACAGCGGCCTGGATTCGTGATGGTCAGGGTGATTCTGAGCCCATGCAAAGGAATATATTTCACTCTGTTCGACCCAGTAATTGTGGGTCAAACCACAAAATAAGGCTCAGGGACCTATTTGCACACTGGAGACATTTTACTAGACTCAAGAAAAATGCTAACCAAACGTTACCGGCGGCCAAAATCTAACCTTTTTTCATATTTAATCTTTTCCTTTTTTTTACAGGCACATGGGCTGTGATATGATATGAATGGGCCACACATTCAAACTGTTTTATATTGGCTGAATAACAAGTGTTATTGTTCCTCTGTGGACATGGCAAGGTTCCCACCATCTATGAGGGGAAATTCCCCTCCGCACTGGTATCACCTAATGAAGATGCCCGGGGGGGAAGGGGGGTGATCCTTCGAGACAACCAGGAGGTGTAGAGGTCAGTCCAGCCACAAGGCAACGGAACTCCGTGTTGGACGGAGTTGCTCGAAACCACAGAGGTAATAGGATTCGGGGTGGGTGGCTCCCATTTCAGCACTCTGTGTAACGCGCAGAGGTAACACCCTGCTTAGCCGCAGGCCGAGGACGAACCGGTGGGGATGTTGTGTTTCACGTAGCGGAGTAAGACTTTTACTTATTCAGTTCTTACGATTTCAAGATATTAAAGGATAATAATATTGTTATTTTTTCGTATTGTCAAAAGACCAAAACGTACAGTGTATTTCGTCTACTTTTAATACCCTTCCTGCTCTCTCTCCGGCCCTCAGGAGTTCTCAAAGAGCAAGCCATACGTTCCCAACGTATGCTAAAATCTTTAAAAAAAAAAACAGCTCGCAAACACATATTTCCAATTATATTTATATTATAATCATAATATATTATCATGAAAAACAGGGGCATTGTAGTAATTGCGAAATTTACTTTGAAAGGCAACGCTATTTTATTTTACCAAAGAACCAGTACGACTTGTTTTAACCCTTTACTTTACTAAGATAAATGCATTATTGGTTTTTGGTCTTTTCATAGGCTGTTGACAACAAGGGGAAAAAACACACTGACCTTATCCTTTAAGGATGCAGGTAAAATTATACTAAAATGGTTCACTTGAATGGAGTTTTCTCTGATTCTCCTCCCTCAGGGCATTGCAACCCCCCCCCCCCCCCCCCCGCCTCTCTCTATCTTTTGGCATTTGATCTTATACAGCACCGCATGCGACTACAGAAGATGAAAAAAAAACACATGTCCATGTGGCACAGGGTCGCCTTTATCCCTGCAATATGGATGGGTGGGGGAGGGGAGGAGGTGAGTGTGTGTAAACACATCTCTGGGATTAATTCAGTCAAACTGTCTGGTGGAGACAAATTGAAAACATCTGTCGGTGTTCCTGGGGAGAGGAGTAAGGGCTTGTGGGCCCCGGGAGGAGCAGACCTCTGGCTCTTCTGGCTAAGCACAAAGAAAACCCCATCACACTGAGCTCTCTCACATCCTCCATGACAGACAGAGACCACTTCCAAAAGGGAGAAGGGAGGGAACGCGCGGAGCACCGACCCAAGGATTCCTGGGTAGGAATTGACCCGTCTCTCCTGGTTTTCCTCTCAGCGCAGCCGTCACGGAGCTTCAAAAGATCTGCCGCCCCTGCAGACCTGTCTCTCTCTCTCTCTCTCTCTCTCTGCTCGTCTACACCCGACTTTCCCCTCCGCCTGTGAGGGTCCATCTTTCCGAAACCAAGCCTCCTCCCACCACATCCAATTTCCCCCCGGCTAAGGCTTTCTCCTCTTCAGTCCATCACCCAACCGCCACACCCCACCTTCATTTTCCCCCAGCGAGCCTTAAAGGCCCAATAAGTGATCCCAACGCAAACAAAGCCATAGCCTTGCGACGAAAATGTGAGAAATATAGCGACGGAGGTGTGTTTTCATTCTCTAGTTGATTGTCTGAGCTCTTGTCTTACCTGACTATAGGCATCAGGTAAATATTGATTTAGAGAAAAAAAAGGATTTCTTGTATTTTGTAGCTGTATGAGATCAGTTTACATTGGCGATGTTGGTAAACATGTGAGTGAGACAGACAGACTGATTAATGATGGTTACGGAAAACTACAAAGGCTTTTCCATCTTCAGATCAAACTCTTCCAGGAGAGGTACCCCACATTTATAAGATAAAAAAAGTGCTGCAGTGGGGTTTTAAGTCAAAGGTCTTTTTATGTCCCCCCCCCCCCCCCCCCCCCCACTCCCTCCTGCCCCTCCCCTCCTGCTTCCCAAACCTGGTAAGTAGCAATAAAAGCCCCTCCAGATGTGGAGTATATTAGCTGGACTTTAAAAGGAACAGTTTCTATTAAAACAATGAAAGTCAAATGTGAAGGGTTGGGGTTGGAAAGAGACCCAGTCATAATGGCAGAAAACAGACATTTTGGCAAAGCATATCTAATTGGAATGACAAGCCCTCATACTACAGATGCCACAGTTGTTGGGAGGGGACCATTGTCTAGGACTTTAGCTCCTCTGGATAGCGGGAGGGAGGGAGGTAGGGCCAACGGCACTGAAGCCGGCAAACATGAGGCGATTGTCCTCTCCTAGTCAGAGCGAGCAGACATGTGTGCTTAATATAAAACACTTGCGCTTAGGGAGAGTGGGGAGGCTGAGCTGCACCAAGGCATGAAATGACAAATGAAGATGGACAGAGTACACGGCTTAAGTCAAGTCACATCGGACAGAACAAAGGGATAAGGCCGAGAAGGATGGACGAATTTCCTCAATGATAATAGTGATAGATAAACCGAGGCCGTAAGCGGTACAAAGGGAGGGCGTCCAAACAACAGTGACCGCTGTGGGGGCTCAGAGTGCCTCCACGTTTGGACTTGGACTGTCCGACGCATGTTTATATATTCGCGGGGGCCAAGAAACTGCCGTGCAAAGAATGAAGACGATTATGGTCTCGAAATAGCCATGTGGGGAGCACAAACATCGTCTTCATGCTTTTCACAGATGTCAAGTTTCCATCGGCGAATCGTCCCGCGCTCTACTCTCTTTGGTTGATTGTGTAACACAATCGCTGAAATCCTTATGAATGACCCACTGGAGCGTTTCTATACGGGTTCAAAGCTTTCCAAGTGAATTCCAGCTCCTATAAACTCTGGACTTGTACAGCAACAATAACGGTATCCTCACAACAGGGAGAATGGCTTTTATGCAATCAGTCCTGTAGAATTATGGACACAGGTGCTGCACTTCACCTCGCTGATGTCCTCACGCTATTTACTGTATATACTTTCCCTTGATCTGGGACACTGAGGACAATGCGTCATGTTCTTACCAACTAACCTCCTCAGCCAGTCCTTCATACCAGCGGCCATCAGGCTCCACACCAGTGGGCAGGGACTGCTGCCAGACATCCAACTACAACTACTAGGAACCTAAAAGGACAATAATACTACCTTATGCATACTGCACCTTATGTGAATACTGTATATTTCAGTTAGTTAGTTAGTTAGTTAATTATATTGATGTGTTATATTGTTTACACTGCTTGTTTTTACTACCTGTAGGCCTACTCCCCTCCCCCTCCCCCATTCTGCTATGATGCCTGCATTTCCCCAAGGGGATCAATAAAGGATCATCTTATCTTATCTTAAATCAGGTAAGGTGGGGAACCTGGTTAAGAGTTACAGTAGAACTACCAAATATGACGTTGAAAAAAAAGCGCCATATTTAAATCAAGTACTCGTGAATTAAAGAGCCAGGGGCGAGGATGGGGAGTCCTTTATCTCCCCCCTCCACAGCGCTGTGGAAACTGCACATGTCATCCTTCTGTTTTACAGTACTTTGATGGTGTGTTCGCGTAACCAAAACGCTGCACAGATACACGTTGATCATTAATCCGTCAGCGATTGCTTCTAATCAAGAGGCACAGGAACAAACAAGGGCACGACCGCAGGCCAAACATCCCTTTATACTGATGTCTTCAGACCACACTGGAAAACAACTCAAAGCCCTGTGGCTGCAGTGGCCCTCAAATAGTGGCCCTATTCACCAAAGCCCCATAACTAAGTGTGATTATCATTATTCTTTGCGATCCGCCCGACATCAAAATTGCCCCGGCCTCCTTCTTTGAAGTCGCTGATTGATGCTGCACAAACAAACCCCTGAGCTAAGTAAAAGAAAAAACGTAACCTACGACTCTCTGTGAAGGGCGCTGACAATGAGGGCCATTGTGGGAACACTGACAGGGCAGCAGTACAGAGGGATGAAAAGAAAACCACCACCCAGACGGTTGATTGCAGAGTGTCCGTCAGAGTGACTAATAGCGAGGGGGGTGATTAGATAAACTACTCACGTTGGGTCTCAGGCTCGCCGCTTGTCCGTAGTACTTCTCCGCTGCCTCGTTTAGACTGGCTTGTCTGCAAAAAGGGAAAACACAGTGACAGACAGAGAGAGAGAGAGAGAGAGAGAGAGAGAGAGAGAGAGAGAGAGAGAGAGAGAGAGAGAGAGAGAGAGAGAGAGAGAGAGTCGGTCATCACTCATCTTTATTGCTCTGACTTCAGACTAGGCCTTGCACCCTGTGTGTTTACTGCCACTCAGGGGTCACGGAGAAAATAACAGTCAGGGTTGGTGGTGGTGTGGGATGGGGCTGGTGGTGGTGTGGGATGGGGCTGGTGGTGGTGTGGGATGGGGCTGGTGGTGGTGTGGGATGGGGCTGGTGGTGGTGTGGGATGGGGTTGGTGGTGGTGTGGGATGGGGCTGGTGGTGGTGTGGGATGGGGCTGGTGGTGGTGTGGGATGGGGTTGTTGGTGGTGTGGGATGGGGCTGGTGGTGGTGTGGGATGGGTGAGAGCCAAGCCAATCACAGCTCGAAGGCCTTTCACTCCACAGCACCTCGGCCTTGAGGACTACATTGTGTCGTGAGGTTGTGACTTCCGACTCGTCAAGTATTCAAAGAGCCTGTGTTAGCGAATAAAGGCCTGCGAGGAATGGTCTATGTCCACTGAACTGACACGTCTATGTAGAAAGGCGTTAGCATGGTCACAAAGGTGGTGGCGTGTTGAGGGCAAAATCAGTTATTCATATTATCAGATTATGGAATCCACTGTAATCCACTGTACTGTATATGTCACAGACAGATACACCAACATGTGCTACATGAACTCTAAACGCAAAAAGAGTTAAAGGGACCTTTGGACAGATGGCTCGCCTGCACGAGGCCCAAAGGAAAAGAGGTATTTAGTGTCTGTAGACATAAAAGCCACGGGCAACGCAGGAACGTCTTTCCTTTATGTCTCCTTCCGTCTCCGCTCACGAGCCGCCGCTCCACTTCCACGACTGTCGTACCTGAGTCCGTGAGACTCTTCCGCCTTTCCCTCTTGGCCCGTCGCTCCGGTAAATCAGAAGTCACCTTTACGGCCCCACAGCTGCGGCGCTTCTCGGCCGATGGTAACAATTGTCTCATTGCAAACAGTTTAACTTTGACAAAGTCAAGGACGCCAGGCCGGCCAGCAGGGGAACCTCGTTCGCTATGATGAAAGGGAACGTCGAGGGGCCATCAGAACGGCACTTTCATTAAAGCTGTCTTGGCCTATTATAGAGGATCATCCCCCCATATGGCTGCGGATATATAACGGAAGGCCAAGCCTTCCTCTCGACGCACAGCCGGGTCAGCAGCCTGGCTGCACATGCAGTATTCATGCAGTGGGTTAGTGCCGTGCTTCTTTTACATTATACATGCTACATTTAATTATCTCTAGGGTCACTAGAGAAGGCCAGATTACATGTCAATTTGATATTTCTATGTGCCAAAAGGTTTAGCTACTAGCTTTTTATTAAATGGCTGGAGACATCTAAAGACATTCACATTTTTGTTGGGTTTTATTCAAAGATCATTTAAAATGTAAATGTGTTCAAAGATCCTTTCAAGTGTAAATGTAAAAAAGAAAAAGATTGTCCAGAAATAGTTACTTCTAAGACATTTACATTTAGTTGACACTTTTATCCAAAGCGAGTCACACATTGGGTACAACAAGTCACCTCTGGCGACTAAGGGTGATAAGTAAGTGGTATTGTTCGTCTAGCAGTGCCAAGCTTGAGTGCTTCACTTTGAGTGTATAGTAGGTAGTAGTATATATAGTATAGCCATAGTAGTATAGTAGGTAGTAGTATAGGCATGGTAGCATAGTACATTCATTTCTTAATTCAGATATTATGTCCTGACTGTGGTGGGAAGTTTGTTCCACCACTGTGGAGCCAGGACAGCCTGCTTAGTTTCAACCCCCAGGAGCCCAAGGAGGATGCAGAACATAGGGATCTTGAGGGTGTGTAGTTAGACACCATTGACCGGAGGCAGGAGGGAGCCGTTCCCTTTGTTACACGGAATCCCAGGTCAAGAACCTTGAAGCAGATTCGTGTAGCAAAGGGAAACCAGTGTAGCTCTCTCAGAAGTGAGGTGACGTGGGCTGACTATGTTAACATGGGCTGACTTTGTTAACATGGGCTGACTTTGTTAACATGGGCTAACTTCTAAGAGAAGTTTAGGCTTAGTGGTGGGCCTAAATATACACATGCAAAATGAATTACTTCCCTGAAATTACACTTGATACTTTAAATATCTTTCAAAACAAATGGACCATTTGAGCTCTATATGTGAACAACGTTGTAGTTTAGCCACACTGGTAATGTTCTGTCAAGAGACCTATGTGGGTGGAACACTTATGAGTTCACAAAATAATTGGGATGAGTGATTAAGAATGACAACAGAAGAGAAAGGAAACTGATCTATTTCTTTACCTGGCATTCAAAAATAATATACGATTCTTTGTTCTCAGATTAGCGGTATCGCCCGCTTACGTTACCGATATCCCACCGTTTGATTATCCATCTTTAAAAGGGCATTATTTTAAGTTTAAGCTAGTGAGAAGGTACTGGTATCATATGGAACTGGAGATCTTGGGGAATCGAAAGGTACCGGCCATGTCATGCTAGCTAACTGGCAAAGGGGGTTGATTTCTCACCTCAAGATATCTGAATAAAAATGGTCTCAATGGAACCATACACGACT
>NC_140182.1:56689480-56789052 GCF_963971535.1 Notolepis coatsorum
AGAGAGATAGAGAGAGAGAGAGAGAGAGAGAGAGAGAGAGAGAGAGAGAGAGAGAGAGATAGAGAGAGAGAGAGAGAGGAGAGAGAGAGAGAGAGAGAGAGAGAGAGAGAGGAGAGAGAGAGAGAGATAGAGAGAAGGTGAGAAGAGAGATATAAAAGGGTGAGGTGGGAGACAAACATACTGTATACTGTATAGGGGGGAGGGAGAGAGATTACAGAGGAGAATGAGAGGGTGAGAGAGAAGAAGGGAGACAGAGAGAAACATACTGTATATATAGAGAGAAATGAAGGGAGAGAGAGAGAGAGAGAGATAGATAAAAGGTGAGAGGGAGGAAACATACAAAAACTGTATACTGTATAGAGAGGGGAAGGGAGAGAGATACAGAGAGAGAACGCGAGGGTGAGAGAGAAGGAGACATAGAGAGAGACATACTGTATAGAGAGAAAGGAAGGGAGAGAGAGACAGAGAGAGCAAAAGAGAAGGTGAGAGAGAGATAAAGAGAGAGAGAGAGAGAGAGAGAGAGGAGAGAGAGAGAGGAGAGAGAGAGAGAGAGAGAGAGAGAGAGAGGGAGGAGGGAGAGAGAGAGAGAGAGAGAGAGAGAGAGAGAGAGAGAGAGAGAGAGAGAGAGAGAGAGAGAGAGATGAGAGAGAGAGAGAAAGGAAATGAGAAAGTGAGAGTATCTGAAAGCCAAATAAAAAGAGAAAAAACACTCAAAGGCACGTAGCCGTGCATGGTGCTAAGACAAGCAGGCAGCTCTCTGGCAGACACAGCAGAGAGGAGGGGATTACAACGTGCTGCCAAGTACATTTCACTGGACGAGGTGTGCTGTAAGCCCCCAGGATACACCGTACAGACAGTAGACCTCCCTCCCTCACACACTAGCTCCCCCGCACTCCCATCAGCACATGGAAAACTCTGGCCTGCCCAACCCATCTAGAAAGAATAAGAAATCACTGGCTTAATCAGGTGCTGGGTGCTATGAAGTCCGTCATTAATAACAAGGAAGGAGGGAGGGGGAAAGCCCAGTCCCCGTCAAACACGTACCTGAGCATGTGAGCCGCGCTGAAGACCACATCAAACTCGCCGCTGTCGAGGCGCGCCGCCTTCTCCGCCATCTCCGCCGCCTCCAGCAGCCGAGACTCCTCCAACAAGAATTGACCTGGCGGGAGCGAGAGAGGTGGAAGCGGGAACGTTGTTAAAAAGCAGTGGGATCCCGACAGAGGGACTTGAGGGGATACGTGGCCCAGGAATATTGCCTTTATACAGCCTCGCGTGCCCTAATAATGATCTGCTGAAACGCTAGATGCGAGTGCAGCATACCGACACTCTCTGGCCATTGCTCAGCCCTCATTTGTTCCCCCAATTTATCCAATTGACGGAGCAGGTCGGGTCTTATTTGGTGGGTGTGGCGGCTGCAGGTCCTTGCGGACCTTCGTAGATCTTAATGAGGAAATCCTGATTGGGGGTCACGAACCCAGGGCGGACCACTTGTATAGAGCCAGGTTTAGACAGGATTAATACCCTGTTGATTTTGTTAACCCCCACCTACCGTACTAGAATCCCAAAAACCGCTGGACGAAACAAGCATATTTTCCATAATAAGTGTGGATGAAATGGAAGCCTTCGCTATAAGCCTTAGGTGAGGGGGGGGGTGGGGGGGGGGGGGGGGGGGGTATGACTGATTTCCAACGAGGCCGTGAGCACAAAGCACCTCCAGGTTACAAAAACTGCGGAGGAGAGTGGGTACTGGGTAGGTTTCAATAATGTCAACTCTGTTTTATTACAGCGGTTTAGGACACGCAAAAACAATCCCTGGAATATACAGGAACAAAAAATCCCCTACCATCAATAAGATTGTTAGTTGGGAACAGTTGGGCTCATTCTCTTTTTTTGTTTTTTTGTTTTTGGCAGTCACTTCGAAAACAGCATTTCAACTCGAGTGACCGGGCGAACTGAAACATTTTACACAGCTGTTTTGTGCATAAACACTTGACCGTACTGATTCCATGGAGTTCTTTATCGTGTACGCTGTGGTGTTTAAGGCATTTATTTTTGTGTGTGGTACTTAGAGTATATGTGTATGGTGAGGTGGTCATCTGTTCTGATCTCAGAACTGTTTGGGTGACAGCGGAGACAGACTAATCCATGGAGTGTTATTGCTATTGCTTTTCATTCTGCTTGGGTGCGCACTGCGCAGGGCAACTCTTCAGCAGGACACAATGATCCACTAGACACCAAATCATTGATTGGTGTCGGCACATTGCTGTTTTTAAAGGAACATGTCAACATTATGGGAAATGCACTTACCGTCTTCTCCAGTCAGACAAGAAGATGGATACCAATTTCCTCTCTGTGCATTCAGTAGAAAGCTATCCGGCTGCAAGCTAGCTAGCCTAGCTTAGCACAAATGCATGGAAGCAGATACGGACCACTAATCTACTGTAGCTTAAAACTCTGGGAGACGTGTTTTTGGCCAACAGCTAGGCTAGCTGGTCCGTATCCGCTTCCATTTATTTGTGCTAAGCTAGGCTAGCAGGCAGTCGGTTAGACAGTAAATGCATTTCCCATAATGTTGGCGTGTTCCATTAAATGTGCATCATACATACATTTTAATGACTGACCAATGTCACGTAACGTCTAATACATTATGAACGCTGTAAAATGTAACGCTTTTCAGGAATAAAAAAATATATATTATTTTTGTTATTAGATATAACAATGTCATATGATACAGGTGGAGATAGTGAAACCCATGAACCAGACTAGTCACTCTCATATTTACACTCTTATATAGTCACTTTACTTTCTCGTTGGTCTAACCTCTTTTTTTTATTTCGAACATGCAATAAATACAAACAAACAATAACAAAAGCGAAACACAACTCAATCTACATGTTCGAAAAGGAGTAGGAAGAAGTATACACTTATTTAATCCTACCCCTTTTTCCACTACTCAAATGAGTGTACTATTTAAAAACATAAAAAAGAAAAAAAAATTATATATATATATTTATATATATATATATATATATATATATATGCAAAACAAAAACAAAAACTATATATGTAAAACATGAAAGAAATAAAATAAAATGTAAACACCCGTGAATATCAAGTCCCTTCCTCATCCCTGTACCTTGTGAACATCATTTCCTTATACATCAGTTTGAATTGTCTCATGTGAATGAAATACTGAAATTAACTATTCATTTCTATTAATGAACTATTACCAATTTTTTTTGGGACTCCCTGGAACCCCCCCAGGGACCTTGCGTTGAGAGACACTGATCTAAACCATTCACAAAATCAAACCTTTAGTGACGTGCATGATCACAAAATGTATATGGTAGGGGTGGGAATCGCCAGAGACCTCACGATACGATACTATCGCGATACTTGCGTCACGATACGATAGTATCGCGGTACTAAATATATCGCGATACGCTGAGTATTGCAAATTTTCTTTACATTTTTTTATCAAATTAAATGTATTACCTTTTTTCAACTGCAAAGTAAAACTTTGTTAACATGTTTTATCTAATAAAATAAAGTTCAGTCTGTTCATCTCACTTCAATCATTTTTATTGCAGAACATGGTATTTTCTCAAGCAGACAGATGTAAACACTGTAATCTGTGTTGCATCTAGCTGACAAACTGAACTGTTTGTATTACAGTCATATTCCAACTTAACTGAATGCACATGTGTGTGTGTGGACTACTGTACTATTACAGGTATTGAAATTAACAATGCAACTTCCTTATACACATTTAAAAAAATATATATGAATAATTAAATATCGATACTTGGCGTCCCTGTATTGATACAGTATCGCCACGCAAAGTATCGCAATACTACTACGTATCGATTTTTTCCCCCACCCCTATGGTGTACCACAGGGCTGCGTGCTGAGCCCTCTTCTCTACTCCCTCTTCACCCATGACTGCAAACTGGTGCATGGATCAAACGCTATTGTATATCGCCATTGTATGTCAATAAACTCCAGTATGTCCAAAACTCTGCTGCCCGCATTCTCACCTCCACCCGTCGCTCTGATCAGATCACCCCTGTCCTCCACTACCTCCACTGACTTCCAATCAAATACAGGATACAATTTAAAATACTACTCATCACATTTAAAGCCCTCAACAACCTTGCCCCTCCCTACCTGTCCGACCTCCTCCACCGTCACACGCCCACCCGTCGCCTTAGGTCTGCAGATGCCAACCTCCTAACACCTCCCACGACCAAGCTCCGGACCTGGGGCGACAGGGCCTTTGCTGCTGCTGCCCCCTCCCTCTGGAATGCCCTCCCCAGCCATATCCGTGATGCAAACACCCTGACATCTTTTAAATCAGACCTCAAAACCCACCTTTTCAATCTTGCTTTTGACCTCTAATTCTGTCGGTTTTATTTTATTTTGTATGTATTATTTTTGTTCTGTTTTTTTGTTTTGCCATCGTTTTTGTCTCTTCTACCCATGTAAAGCGTCTTTGAGCACCTGGAAAAGCACTATATAAAATAGATGTATTATTATTATTATTATTAGGGATGTCCGATATTATCAGCCTACCGATATTATCGGCCGATATCGGCATTAAAATGTGATATCGGAAAATATCGGTATCGATTAAAAAAAAAAAAAAAAAAAATTTTTTTTTACATTTCTATAACCTTTAGTTACCCAAGCAAGCAAGTAAGAACAAATTCTGATTTAATTTATTGTCAAAAGTATGCATAATGTTGTGTTAATTCCACAACAAGAGATATGTAATGTTAATTACCTGAAATTATTCCGTCTTTTGGGGGGGGAAACCCTGCATATATCGGTATCGGTTGATATCGGTTGATATCGGTATCGAAAATTAAGAGTTGGACAATATCGGTATAGGTAAAAAAGACAATATCGAGCATCCCTAATTATTATTATTATTATTGTCAAGTTTGCAGACGACACCATCGTGGTGGGACTAGTCAGCAACAATGATAAGTCGGCGTACAGAGAGGAGGTCCAGTACCTAGCTATGTGGTGTGCTAATAACAACCTGGCCCTCAACACCAAAAAAACTAAGGAGATAGTGGTGGACTGGACTTCAGGAAAAATAAAACAGGCATGCACAGCCCCATCCACATCAATGGAGAGGAGGTTGAGCGGGTCTGTAGTTTCAAATTCCTGGGAGTCCACATCTCTGAGGACCTGTCCTGGACCACCAACACCTCGACCCTGGTCAAGAAGGCCCACAAGCGCCTCTTTTTCCTGAGAAAGTTGGCCAAACTCCACCTAGCCCCTCCCGTGCTAGCGAACTTTTATCGCTGTACGATTGAGAGCATCCTCACCACCTGCACCTCAGTCTGGTATGGCAACTGCACCGGTAAGGACTAGAGATGTTCCGATACCATTTTTTCCTTTCCGATCCGATTCCGATACCTAAGCTTTGGGTATCGGCCGATACCGATACTTATCCGATACCTGTGCATACATAAAAAAAAAAAAAAAAGATATTATATAAATTTTTTATAAATATAATTTTTTTTTTTTTTTAACAAATACTGTTTTATATATACTGTTTTTTAGTAATAACTAGAAAGTAATGGTATTTATTCAACAACAGGTGATTGTATAGATTTGTATTAGTATCATTAATCAATGAGTATGGGGCTTCAGCACTGCAGATATACCCTACTCCAATGATCCACACGGACATTATACGTTGCTGCACTCGCTACCCACTGGCTCTGCAGATATACCCTACTCAGTCTGTCTACAAGGCTCCGTTGAAGTAGCAGAGGATCTGTTGTGATTTTTGCACAATAAATATTCAACATTCTCTTTTGAGACTCCGCCTCAGACTCTTATCATTTGGCACTAAAAGCTAAACATTGTCGCCGATATGGCTGTCCGCAACATGTCATTAATTGTGTACGCGACGTGCAATTGTGCAATGACGACGTTACCGTTAGCTAGCATGAGCTACCGGTATATGGGAAGACCATAGAAGACTGTAACGTTACTGGTGACATTGTGATTTAACTTGGAATACTCCTTTGCCAACTTGCTGTACTTTGCTTGCAGGTCTGCAGCCATTATTGCTGGATTATATGAATAGCCCCAACTTTAGCCAAGGTAATGTTAAAGCTAGCTTTCGGTTAGCTGTTCAATGCTAATAACACCAGCCACCAAGCGAACCCATGAGCTCCCCGTCAACACCGCTCTGTCGGGACGATGACATTTAAGAAAGTATCTGCTGTTAAAATGACAAATGGCATTGACACTTTAATCGATTAAGCACACGTTTGTTTTATAATGCTTACTCAACAGACCACAGTGTTGTTGATAAATTACGTCATATGGTATCGGAGTGCAGCATTAGAGGGTACTCGCCGATACCGATACCAGCATTTTAGCCAGTATCGGCGGCTTTTCCGATACTGGTATCGGTATCGGAACAACTCTAGTAAGGACCAGAAATCACTGCAGAGGGTAGTGAAAATAGCCCAACGCATCACCAAGACCCCACTCCCCCCCATCTCATCAATCTATGAGAAGCGGTGCTCACGGAGAGCACGGAACATCATCAAACACGCTTCTCACCCCAACCATGGACTGTTGTGTTCACCCGCCTGCGGGGTACTCGCTCTGGGGCACGCTACCGCAGCCTCCCAGGCAGAACCAACAGGACCACGAATAGTTTCTTCCCCTCAGCTGTCAGACTTCTGAATCAAAACTCTACTTAGCCCACTGCACCTCACTGTATACCTGTGTATATAGCCATAGCTTATGTAGACTTTATTTTAATGATTATTTGAATGATTATTATTTTTTCTCACCATTGCACATTGTGCTAACCATTGCACTTTACATTTACATTTAGTCATTTAGCTGACGCTTTTATCCAAAGCGACTTACAAGTTCTGTGCGACAAGACAGCAAGAAGGGTATAACTCTATCAGCTGAGTAACAATGTTCATCAAAGTGTTGCGTGTTACAGTGTAGGTTAGTTTATTAGGACAAGTGCATGACATTAAGGTTAGTCGGGGTTAGATTTTTTTTTTTTTTTTTTTATCATTTCAGATAATGGTTGAAGAAGTGAGTCTTTAGTCGACGGCGAAAGATTGGACGGGATTCGGCTGTCCTAACTGGGATGGGTAGTTCATTCCACCATTGTGGGGCAAGGACTGAGAATAGGCGGCTTCTCTTTGATGACCCTCCGGGAGCTTGGATAGGAGTAGATCTGAGGCGGCCAGAAGACGCAGAGCGTAGGGGTCTTGAGGGTGTGTAGTTAGAGACCATTGACCGGAGGTAGGCGGGAGCGGTTCCCTTTGCCGCACGGTATGCTAGGTCGAGGGCCTTGAAGCGGATACGTGCAGCAATGGGGAGCCAGTGCAGGTCCCTAAGAAGTGGGGTGACATGGGCTGACTTCGGTAGGTTTGAGATCAGGCGGGCCGCTGCATTTTGAATGAGTTGAAGAGGCTTGGTGGCAGTGGCCGGGAGGCCAGCTAGCAGTGCGTTGCAGTAGTCGAGGCGGGAGATGACTGTTGATTTTACTGACTTTACTGTACAGTTGTATATATATGTGTCTTATATTGCAACTGACTGTTGATTGTCACATCCTGGTTGGACGTACACAATCTCGTTGCACTGTCTTGTACTGTGTAATGACAATAAAGTGAATCTAATCTAATTTGCCAGGAGAATAATACACTATTCCAGTATTACCCACAACCTTTTCCAAAATGAAATGAGAGGCAGAAGAGCACTGAGAAGACACTGCATCTGTCACGTTCCCTGTGTCCATCGCTGTGTCTTTACATAGAGGACAATGTAAGGAAACTGAGGTACGTCTTGACTGGATGTCAGGAGGAGTATTTTCTCTATGCTATGCTCCAGCAGCCAGTGGTGGTGAAAGTCCACCGTTTCCTTTACATTCTCGAAGTCAACTTCCTGTCTGTTGTTGCTACGCAACTGCAGCGTGGGGGGAAACTGCCCTGCTTGGTACATTGTGTACGCTTCATTTAGTGGAGAAACGGATCGTTAAAGCGGCAAATTAAAGACAATCAAGCGGAATTTTCTTCAGTCCTTCACAATGCCAAAGAGCTGCTGTGTTACGTGTTGTACTAATGACAAAAACAGAAATCCAAATCGCAAGTTTTATACCATCACAGAGGAAAAAGTGGCTGGTGGCTAACGTTCGGCTAACTCGCTCTGGTGTTGTGGTCGTGGTAGCTACATGCTAAGCTAACATTAATTACATCATATCAAACCGATAGGAGCTTATCTTATCTTTTTTTCGGTCTGGGAGAGTGGAGGCTACCACGTGCTTCCTCCGACACACGTCCAGCCAATCAACCGCTTCTTTTCACCTGGCAGCGCAGATTCTCACTGAGAGGGCGTAGCGTGTGGAAGGATCACACTATCCCACTTAGATCCTATCCGCGCTTAGCAGGCGCCCCGACCGAACTGTAGGAGTCGCTGTTTACAACGACCCGGACCCACCCCGCCAGCTTCTCCCACCCTCTAATACTGCCAATTGTATTAGTGTGAACGGCCAGCCAAGCTGATGACAACCCCGGAGCTGTGAGCTGGATTCGAACAGGCGAATCCAGCCGCTCCGGGGTTGGTGACGAACACAATCTCCGTTACGCCACCTGACCGCCGATAGGAGCTTATCTTATCTAATCTTACGTGGATGTTTGATCGGGTAGTGGCACACGTGGTACCACCACGTAAGATTAGATAAGATAAGCTCCTATCGGTTCGATATGATGTAATTAAAGTTAGCTTAGCATGTAGCTACCACGACCACAACACCAGAGCGAGTTAGCCGAACGTTAGCCACCAGCCACTTCTTCCTCCGTGATGCATCAGCTGGTATTATATAAAACTTGCGATTTGGATTTCTGTGTTTGTTATTAGTACAAAACGTAACACAGCAGCTTCAATTTGGGTATTCGAGAGATGGCCATGTCTGTAGGTGTTTTGTATGACTCATATCTCGCCTTAGAATCACCAGAAAGGCTTTCGAAATAGTGAAATGCCGTGTTGGCCTCAATATTTTCAAAACAAATCGTATGAAAATGTTATGAAATGAACAAGAATGTGATAAAACATGTAATAAAAACGGACCTCAACGCATGCATTTGATGGTAGAAATCCGTATGGTCCCCCTATACCAAGATGGCGGCGGTCTCGTGACATCAGAGTGTCTTCGAGAATAAGTAAAAGTAGAAATAACCAGATAAAAAGAGTACTCTGTTAAGTAAAAGTCCTCGAGTCAAAATTCTACTTTAGATTCAATATATTACTGGCATCACTATTTAAGCGTCTTTGAGCATTTGGAAAAGCGCTACATAAATCTGATGTATTATTATTATTATTATCACACATGCAACTCAGATTTCAAGGAAGTATGGAGAAACTCTCCCTCTCCAGGGGAAGAATGTGGAAGAATGGTGCTCTGGTGACAAGTTCTGCACAAATAACAATCTGTATAGTCACGCCTCCAAGAGGAGTTAAGCAAGAAAAAAAACATGCTTTTGAGTGAAGGACATCTTTAATGATTTCCAACTTTTGTGTGCGAGTGTGTGTGGATATATTACAGTACATATGTTGGATGACTCCGCCATTAGTATTTGAGTGGGTATTAAAAAAAGAAAAAAGAAAAAAGAAATAACATAAATCGACACTTACCATAATGCATATAACAATTTCCTTTCGTGGGGTCTAGCTGGATGGCCTTGAGAAAATACCTCTCAGCTTCAGTCTTCTGCCCCTGAGAAATAAATATTAAACACACTGTTATTATTGTTTCAAAAGGGCTCTGCAAATGTACTCAACTACTACATAAAAAAAAATACAGCACATTAATCTCCATACAAAAACACGACGGCGTACACCCAGAGACCCGAGTCGGGCCCGCATCTTTAACGTAACGCTAAATCTTAATAAATAGCATGCACGCTTCGCTGCATGTTTTTCTTTCGACATCTTGTCAAAGTACAATGTCATGCTTGGCAGCGTCGAGCGCACAGGCGAGCGCTCGTTCATTCATTACACACTCATATCTGAGCAAATAACACCAGCCGAGGAGGGAACCACAGGTTGGCCATGTGTGTGGCCTGATCACTGAGGAGCGAGACAGAGAGATGTACAGGGGAGAGGGAGAGAGAGAGAGAGAGAGAGAGAGAGAGAGAGAGAGAGAGAGAGAGAGAGAGAGAGAGAGAGAGAGACAGAGATAGAGAGACAGAGAGAGAGAGACAGAGACAGAGAGACAGAGATAGAGAGCGAGAGAGAGAGCGAGAGAGCGAGAGAGAGAGAGAGAGAGAGATAGAGACAGAGAGAGAGAGAGAGAGAGAGAGAGAGAGAGAGAGAGAGAGAGAGAGAGAGAGACAGAGAGAGAGCGAGAGAGAGCGAGAGAGAGAGAGAGAGAGGGATGAGGAGGTGATGAGACAGAAAAGAGAGAGATAGATTGAGGAGGAGAGATAGAGCGAGGGATGAGTAGGTGAGGAGAAAATAGAGTAACAGCCCAAACCCACCCGAACGCGGGAGTGAGGTGGGTGGGTGATCAGCGCTTCACTTTCACTCCCATTTTAACAGGCGTCGCTGTTCACACCAGCTGCGCACGGGCGGGCGACTCGCGGGCGGGAAGCTAATTGAATCGCTTTGGTTGGATTCAGAGGCGTGCGCCACACACATTTTCACAGAAATACACGCAATATCTGCATTATTACCACACATATAAATGTTGTTCAACCAGCTAATGTGTCTGTATATTTCCCAATACAAATAAACCACACTATACTTTTTCAGGAGTACAGTCACACTGATTTCCTCATTCTAAAATGAATTCTAACATTCTAATTAATTATATAATAACTGGTTATACATGCAAAATGGACAATAGAACACTGGAACTGGAAATCAAAAAAAAAATCTTCAAACGGGGACTGACTTTGCATATAGACTATAGCATTTAAAGCTGTTCCAATGTAAATGTGCCTTCCTCCGTGCGCTTTCGCCTGCTCTGAAGTCGGACTTGTGTGGATGGCCATGCGTGCTGTTCTCGCACGAAACCTGTGCAGACTTGTAAGAGAGAGAGATAGAGAGACAGAGAGAGGAGGTGAGGAGAGAGTATGAGAGTGTGTGTGTGTGTGTGTGTGTGTGTGTGTGTGTGTGTGTGTGTGTGTGTGTGTGTGTGTGTGTGTGTGTGTGTGTGTGTGGAGACTTTTGTTTTCTGTCTTCTGTACCCATGAGATATCTTCAAAGGCATGTGGAACATTTGTTAATATTTTAATCCTATGTGTGTCTGCTATATAATCTGTGGATTAAAATAAAGTATTTGAGTGTGTGTGTATGTGTATGTGTGTGTGTATGTGTGTGTGTGTGTGTGTGTGTGTGTGTGTGTGTGTGTGTGTGTGTGTGTGTGTGTGTATGTGTGTGTGAGTGTGTGGTGAATACTATGTTTTCTGTAACCATGAGATATTTACAAAAGCATGTGGAACCTCTGTTACTATTTAAAGTGTGTGTCTGCAAGAAGTATGTACAGTATAGTATGTGTGTGTGTGCATATACACACACACACAAAGATGCATAGCCTATTATCTAAGCCTCTCTACAGCCATGCATGTATGCACTGAGGTTTGTATTTGTGAGGGCGGCATAGCACCAAAGTCTCTCTCCAGAGAAGTCCTTTCACTCTGCCGCAATATTGATAACGGGGACAAACGAGACCTGATCCCTGTCACTTTGAATGGGGAGTCATCCGTATCCAAGAATATGTCATACATTGTCATTATTTTCTTCCCTATTTGAAGTCACTGGTAAAGGTCTGACAACACAGCATGGTTAATGCCATCACAATTCTGTGATAGAAAAGTGCCCCAACCTCTTAAGCTGCAACGTCCCTCATATGGGACGTTTTTCAGACTTTTTGCAACCGGCACTTTGGCGACCCCTAGTGGCTCGGGTGTGCATATTTTGTAATACAATATATATATATATATATCGAATTGAAGGCTTATTTGTTGCCTGTCAATAGTGACAAAATCCGACAAAATCCGTTCAGCAGTTCTCGAGTTACATGCCGGTATTTGAGGCTTATGCAAAGTATGCGGTATTGCGCAAAATACCACTCCAGACTCAGGCTGCAGTAGTTCCGTCAATCTAGATCCGATCTCGAAAATTATGAGAATGAGAAAACTGAGTTTTTCTTTGTACACAGTTTACCAAAATCACTCCTAATCACTCATTTCTGAATGGATCTTTATGAAATTTAGATATGTACTACATAAGGCTTCAGGCTATGACTCTGGATTTGTAAGCCATACCACCTTTACCTCTGGACTACTAACTACTACAGAAAAACTTGAGTAACAACTTTTTTTACAACTCAAGTTTAGACCAATGTTACTCTATTACGTTAGCACTAAAAGTGATTTTTTTTTCTGGAATCATAAACTTCAGACTGCTATAAGTATAAAGTATGTTGTTTTCGTTTGCAAAGAAAGTATGCAGTCCTCAAAAACGAAAACTAAAATGGCAAATTTTGGAGGCGCCTGTTAACACTTTGAGTGCCACTCACGGCTAATCTCGTGTTTTACGATAGTTACGTTGAAAGCCACTCACGAGATTTCTCGGATTTTAATTTTTTTATTTTTAGCGATCTGAAATCATATTGCATCACGCGAGCCTACCCTAGCCTACCCAAGGGCCGCCGGCGATCAGATGTGAAAAAAGCGCCCCCTATCGTCTCCCAGATGACATCAGGGATTTTGGAATGGACTCAATGAAAATGGATGGGGAAAAAAATATATTCCACATTTTCCAGTCCACTGATGCAGCCAGGGTTACCAGAGTTCATTCTGGATCCTCTGAGCGCCGCGGATCATGAGTTCTACTGTATACACGTTAGATCTATAAACGTATCGATTTTTTCGAATGGTGATCAGGAATTGGAATATACCAGTTGGATACCATCTGATGTCAGGGAAGGAATCTATGTTATCAGTGTTAGGATAATCAGACTCGTTTTGATGAAGATATAAGCTTTTTTCTGATATGTGCTCCAGCGGTTTCACTGTAAAATCCATGAGGAAATTAAAACGGCTATTATCAGCGCGCCTCGAATGTGCGTGCGTGCACCTATACTATTGATCATCTAGCGTTTATTTGAAAACGATTAATAAATAGGCCGACAAATATCAACGTTCTGGAATATTCCAGTAAAAGGCAATTATCACAGAATGGGCTGTTTTTTTACCTCAAAACGGGTGCTTTTCAAAATGCTCTCAAACGGAAATGAAGCGATAAAAAACCAATCTGCCTTGACAGCACTGACTGGAAAATGATTCTTTAATAAGCGACGGGCAGATTAGACACATAGCCATAATTTAAAACATAGATTAGGCGATATTAACGTTAACATTGGCGCCGATGGTGGCATTCAAGCACTAAGTCGTGCGCCCCCTGGTGGCACTGAAAGTACGGGCGGGCGGGCGACTCGCGGGCGGGAAGCTAATTGAATCGCTTTGGTTGGATTCAGAGGCGTGCGCCACACACATTTTCACAGAAATACATGCAATATCTGCATTATTACCACACATATAAATGTTGTTCAACCAGCTAATGTGTCTGTATATTTCCCAATACAAATAAACCACACTATACTTTTTCAGGAGTACAGTCACACTGATTTCCTCATTCTAAAATGAATTCTAACATTCTAATTAATTATATAATAACTGGTTATACATGCAAAATGGACAATAGAACACTGGAACTGGAAATCTAAAAAAAAAATCTTCAAACAGGGACTGACTTTGCATATAGACTATATAGCATTTAAAGCTGTTCCAATGTAAATGTGCCTTCCTCCGTGCGCTTTCGCCTGCTCTGAAGTCGGACTTGTGTGGATGGCCATGCGTGCTGTTCTCGCACGAAACCTGTGCAGACTTGTAAGAGAGAGAGATAGAGAGACAGAGAGAGGAGGTGAGGAGAGAGTATGAGAGTATGAGAGTGTGTGTGTGTGTGTGTGTGTGTGTGTGTGTGTGTGTGTGTGTGTGTGTGTGTGTGTGTGTGTGTGTGTGTGTGTGTGTGTGTGTGGAGACTTTTGTTTTCTGTCTTCTGTACCCATGAGATATCTTCAAAGGCATGTGGAACATTTGTTAATATTTTAATCCTATGTGTGTCTGCTATATAATCTGTGGATTAAAATAAAGTATTTGAGTGTGTGTGTATGTGTATGTGTGTGTGTATGTGTGTGTGTGTGTGTGTGTGTGTGTGTGTGTGTGTGTGTGTGTGTGTGTATGTGTGTGTGGTGAATACTATGTTTTCTGTAACCATGAGATATTTACAAAAGCATCTGGAACCTCTGTTACTATTTAAAGTGTGTGTCTGCAAGAAGTATGTACAGTATAGTATGTGTGTGTGTGTGCATATACACACACACAAAGATGCATAGCCTATTATCTAAGCCTCTCTACAGCCATGCATGTATGCACTGAGGTTTGTATTTGTGAGGGCGGCATGGCACCAAAGTCTCTCTCCAGAGAAGTCCTTTCACTCTGCCGCAATATTGATAACGGGGACAAACGAGACCTGATCCCTGTCACTTTGAATGGGGAGTCATCCGTATCCAAGAATATGTCATACATTGTCATTATTTTCTTCCCTATTTGAAGTCACTGGTAAAGGTCTGACAACACAGCATGGTTAATGCCATCACAATTCTGTGATAGAAAAGTGCCCCAACCTCTTAAGCTGCAACGTCCCTCATATGGGACGTTTTTCAGACTTTTTGCAACCGGCACTTTGGCGACCCCTAGTGGCTCGGGTGTGCATATTTTGTAATACAATATATATATATATATATCGAATTGAAGGCTTATTTGTTGCCTGTCAATAGTGACAAAATCCGACAAAATCCGTTCAGCAGTTCTCGAGTTACATGCCGGTATTTGAGGCTTATGCAAAGTATGCGGTATTGCGCAAAATACCACTCCAGACTCAGGCTGCAGTAGTTCCGTCAATCTAGATCCGATCTCGAAAATTATGAGAATGAGAAAACTGAGTTTTTCTTTGTACACAGTTTACCAAAATCACTCCTAATCACTCATTTCTGAATGGATCTTTATGAAATTTGGATATGTACCAGTGCATGTGAGCGGATCGGAGCGTGAGCGGCGCGGGGCGCGGAGCGGCCGGTTTTGACGTGAGCGAGGAGTGGGTTTTAAAATGAGTCGGCGCGACGTCCGGAGCGAGAGTTCTCCTCCGCTCCAATCCACTCCAGGCCGCTCACAGTGGTTTAACACTGATGTAATATATACATGCAGTACAATGCCAAAGCAACAGATGGCGATGTACAAACATGAAGGCCATTTTCAACCAATGAGAAGGGTGAACCTGTGATAGGCTAGCCTGTTCAGGCTTTGTCACTGTAGAGACGCCCACACTCACTCCAGTTAGAAAAAGTATCGACGCCATTGTTGTTGACGTTAGCTTACATGCTAACGTTAATGGCAGCGACCATAGCATTGTGGCTCGGCTAGCCTATCATCGCTTAATAGAACTAGTGAATGGATAAACAACGTTATTTAACATTGCAGAATGGCTACAATTACAATGCGGCTCAATACAAACAATTGTTAAGGGGCCCAGGGGGTGTAGACTGTTGTAGTTTGAGCTAATTTACACCATGCTCCAAAAAAAAAAAAAAAACTGCTGAGCGATCTGGCGCGGGGAGTGGGGAGCGCTCGATTCAAGGTGAGCGGGGAGCGAGCGGAGAGCGACTTGGGGGCGGGGTCAACATGAGCGATTAGCGGAGCGGACCAAGCTTTAAAGAGCGAAGAGCGGATTTCTCGGCCGCGCCGATCCGCTCACGTGGCCTGATATGTACTACATAAGGCTTCAGGCTATGACTCTGGATTTGTAAGCCATACCACCTTTACCTCTGGACTACTAACTACTACAGAAAAACTTGAGTAACAACTTTTTTTACAACTCAAGTTTAGACCAATGTTACTCTATTACGTTAGCACTAAAAGTGATTTTTTTTTCTGGAATCATAAACTTCAGACTGCTATAAGTATAAAGTATGTTGTTTTCGTTTGCAAAGAAAGTATGCAGTCCTCAAAAACGAAAACTAAAATGGCAAATTTTGGAGGCGCCTGTTAACACTTTGAGTGCCACTCACGGCTAATCTCGTGTTTTACGATAGTTACGTTGAAAGCCACTCACGAGATTTCTCGGATTTTAATTTTTTTATTTTTAGCGATCTGAAATCATATTGCATCACGCGAGCCTACCCTAGCCTACCCAAGGGCCGCCGGCGATCAGATGTGAAAAAAGCGCCCCCTATCGTCTCCCAGATGACATCAGGGATTTTGGAATGGACTCAATGAAAATGGATGGGGAAAAAAATATATTCCACATTTTCCAGTCCACTGATGTAGCCAGGGTTACCAGAGTTCATTCTGGATCCTCTGAGCGCCGCGGATCATGAGTTCTACTGTATACACGTTAGATCTATAAACGTATCGATTTTTTCGAATGGTGATCAGGAATTGGAATATACCAGTTGGATACCATCTGATGTCAGGTAAGGAATCTATGTTATCAGTGTTAGGATAATCAGACTCGTTTTGATGAAGATATAAGCTTTTTTCTGATATGTGCTCCAGCGGTTTCACTGTAAAATCCATGAGGAAATTAAAACGGCTATTATCAGCGCGCCTCGAATGTGCGTGCGTGCACCTATACTATTGATCATCTAGCGTTTATTTGAAAACGATTAATAAATAGGCCGACAAATATCAACGTTCTGGAATATTCCAGTAAAAGGCAATTATCACAGAATGGGCTGTTTTTTTTCCTCAAAACGGGTGCTTTTCAAAATGCTCTCAAACGGAAATGAAGCGATAAAAAACCAATCTGCCTTGACAGCACTGACTGGAAAATGATTCTTTAATAAGCGACGGGCAGATTAGACACATAGCCATAATTTAAAACATAGATTAGGCGATATTAACGTTAACATTGGCGCCGATGGTGGCATTCAAGCACTAAGTCGTGCGCCCCCTGGTGGCACTGAAAGTACGGGCGGGCGGGCGACTCGCGGGCGGGAAGCTAATTGAATCGCTTTGGTTGGATTCAGAGGCGTGCGCCACACACATTTTCACAGAAATACATGCAATATCTGCATTATTACCACACATATAAATGTTGTTCAACCAGCTAATGTGTCTGTATATTTCCCAATACAAATAAACCACACTATACTTTTTCAGGAGTACAGTCACACTGATTTCCTCATTCTAAAATGAATTCTAACATTCTAATTAATTATATAATAACTGGTTATACATGCAAAATGGACAATAGAACACTGGAACTGGAAATCTAAAAAAAAAATCTTCAAACAGGGACTGACTTTGCATATAGACTATATAGCATTTAAAGCTGTTCCAATGTAAATGTGCCTTCCTCCGTGCGCTTTCGCCTGCTCTGAAGTCGGACTTGTGTGGATGGCCATGCGTGCTGTTCTCGCACGAAACCTGTGCAGACTTGTAAGAGAGAGAGATAGAGAGACAGAGAGAGGAGGTGAGGAGAGAGTATGAGAGTATGAGAGTGTGTGTGTGTGTGTGTGTGTGTGTGTGTGTGTGTGTGTGTGTGTGTGTGTGTGTGTGTGTGTGGAGACTTTTGTTTTCTGTCTTCTGTACCCATGAGATATCTTCAAAGGCATGTGGAACATTTGTTAATATTTTAATCCTATGTGTGTCTGCTATATAATCTGTGGATTAAAATAAAGTATTTGAGTGTGTGTGTATGTGTATGTGTGTGTGTATGTGTGTGTGTGTGTGTGTGTGTGTGTGTGTGTGTGTATGTGTGTGTGAGTGTGTGGTGAATACTATGTTTTCTGTAACCATGAGATATTTACAAAAGCATCTGGAACCTCTGTTACTATTTAAAGTGTGTGTCTGCAAGAAGTATGTACAGTATAGTATGTGTGTGTGTGTGCATATACACACACACACAAAGATGCATAGCCTATTATCTAAGCCTCTCTACAGCCATGCATGTATGCACTGAGGTTTGTATTTGTGAGGGCGGCATGGCACCAAAGTCTCTCTCCAGAGAAGTCCTTTCACTCTGCCGCAATATTGATAACGGGGACAAACGAGACCTGATCCCTGTCACTTTGAATGGGGAGTCATCCGTATCCAAGAATATGTCATACATTGTCATTATTTTCTTCCCTATTTGAAGTCACTGGTAAAGGTCTGACAACACAGCATGGTTAATGCCATCACAATTCTGTGATAGAAAAGTGCCCCAACCTCTTAAGCTGCAACGTCCCTCATATGGGACGTTTTTCAGACTTTTTGCAACCGGCACTTTGGCGACCCCTAGTGGCTCGGGTGTGCATATTTTGTAATACAATATATATATATCGAATTGAAGGCTTATTTGTTGCCTGTCAATAGTGACAAAATCCGACAAAATCCGTTCAGCAGTTCTCGAGTTACATGCCGGTATTTGAGGCTTATGCAAAGTATGCGGTATTGCGCAAAATACCACTCCAGACTCAGGCTGCAGTAGTTCCGTCAATCTAGATCCGATCTCGAAAATTATGAGAATGAGAAAACTGAGTTTTTCTTTGTACACAGTTTACCAAAATCACTCCTAATCACTCATTTCTGAATGGATCTTTATGAAATTTGGATATGTACCAGTGCATGTGAGCGGATCGGAGCGTGAGCGGCGCGGGGCGCGGAGCGGCCGGTTTTGACGTGAGCGAGGAGTGGGTTTTAAAATGAGTCGGCGCGACGTCCGGAGCGAGAGTTCTCCTCCGCTCCAATCCACTCCAGGCCGCTCACAGTGGTTTAACACTGATGTAATATATACATGCAGTACAATGCCAAAGCAACAGATGGCGATGTACAAACATGAAGGCCATTTTCAACCAATGAGAAGGGTGAACCTGTGATAGGCTAGCCTGTTCAGGCTTTGTCACTGTAGAGACGCCCACACTCACTCCAGTTAGAAAAAGTATCGACGCCATTGTTGTTGACGTTAGCTTACATGCTAACGTTAATGGCAGCGACCATAGCATTGTGGCTCGGCTAGCCTATCATCGCTTAATAGAACTAGTGAATGGATAAACAACGTTATTTAACATTGCAGAATGGCTACAATTACAATGCGGCTCAATACAAACAATTGTTAAGGGGCCCAGGGGGTGTAGACTGTTGTAGTTTGAGCTAATTTACACCATGCTCCAAAAAAAAAAAAAACAACTGCTGAGCGATCTGGCGCGGGGAGTGGGGAGCGCTCGATTCAAGGTGAGCGGGGAGCGAGCGGAGAGCGACTTGGGGGCGGGGTCAACATGAGCGATTAGCGGAGCGGACCAAGCTTTAAAGAGCGAAGAGCGGATTTCTCGGCCGCGCCGATCCGCTCACGTGGCCTGATATGTACTACATAAGGCTTCAGGCTATGACTCTGGATTTGTAAGCCATACCACCTTTACCTCTGGACTACTAACTACTACAGAAAAACTTGAGTAACAACTTTTTTTACAACTCAAGTTTAGACCAATGTTACTCTATTACGTTAGCACTAAAAGTGATTTTTTTTTCTGGAATCATAAACTTCAGACTGCTATAAGTATAAAGTATGTTGTTTTCGTTTGCAAAGAAAGTATGCAGTCCTCAAAAACGAAAACTAAAATGGCAAATTTTGGAGGCGCCTGTTAACACTTTGAGTGCCACTCACGGCTAATCTCGTGTTTTACGATAGTTACGTTGAAAGCCACTCACGAGATTTCTCGGATTTTTATTTTTTTATTTTTAGCGATCTGAAATCATATTGCATCACGCGAGCCTACCCTAGCCTACCCAAGGGCCGCCGGCGATCAGATGTGAAAAAAGCGCCCCCTATCGTCTCCCAGATGACATCAGGGATTTTGGAATGGACTCAATGAAAATGGATGGGGAAAAAAATATATTCCACATTTTCCAGTCCACTGATGCAGCCAGGGTTACCAGAGTTCATTCTGGATCCTCTGAGCGCCGCGGATCATGAGTTCTACTGTATACACGTTAGATCTATAAACGTATCGATTTTTTCGAATGGTGATCAGGAATTGGAATATACCAGTTGGATACCATCTGATGTCAGGTAAGGAATCTATGTTATCAGTGTTAGGATAATCAGACTCGTTTTGATGAAGATATAAGCTTTTTTCTGATATGTGCTCCAGCGGTTTCACTGTAAAATCCATGAGGAAATTAAAACGGCTATTATCAGCGCGCCTCGAATGTGCGTGCGTGCACCTATACTATTGATCATCTAGCGTTTATTTGAAAACGATTAATAAATAGGCCGACAAATATCAACGTTCTGGAATATTCCAGTAAAAGGCGATTATCACAGAATGGGCTGTTTTTTTACCTCAAAACGGGTGCTTTTCAAAATGCTCTCAAACGGAAATGAAGCGATAAAAAACCAATCTGCCTTGACAGCACTGACTGGAAAATGATTCTTTAATAAGCGACGGGCAGATTAGACACATAGCCATAATTTAAAACATAGATTAGGCGATATTAACGTTAACATTGACGCCGATGGTGGCATTCAAGCACTAAGTCGTGCGCCCCCTGGTGGCACTGAAAGTGTTAAGAGTTAAACCTTCTGATTACCAGACAACCATTCTACCTCCTGAGCCCCCGTCTTTGGTTTTCATTACATACATTAGAGCGTCTCTGGTATGACTACATTTGAGGCCTGGAAAGTGCTCCTCTTGCAGGGAAAGTTGGGATGAGTGTGAGTGTACAGTAGTTGGAGGAGGGACAGGAATAGACTGCGGACCGATGGACTTTGGCTCCCATGGCTCTCAGTAATCCAGGACAGGAGCTCAACCAGTCAATTCACCAGCTGGACCTCTCATGCATTCCTGCTCAGCTTGGAAATGTGTGTCAGACGCCCCTCTGATCAACACTCAACAACGTGCGTTCCCCTTGAAAATATCTCCTTTCAGCCGTTTCAGTTGATGCTGTCCGGCAAGCGGCACTGCAGCCTCGAGGCCCGGAGCAGCTGACTCTGGGACAGTACCCCCCCCCCCCCCAGGCAGTCAGACTCATGGACAAAATAACACTAATGCATAATATAACTGATATGGCATACAGACCCTCATCTGCACCTTTGCTTACACTGCCTACTTGCTCAGATGTGTATATTCACAGTTAATTATATTGTTTACACTGCCTATTTAACTTTTCTACTGTACTATAATCTTATTGCCTGTATTTATGTCTTTCTACCAAGCCCATACATATACCACCCCCCCCCCCCCCCCTCTCCTCCATGCTGCTATGATGCCTGAATTTCCCAATAAAGGAATATCTTATCTTATCTTAATGTCCGGCTACCGTGCCTGTGACTGAGGTATTATAATCTAGTGCTATTTTATTGCTGTTGATTTTCACGCACTACACCCGCGTGGTGATTGTTATGTTATAGTCTAGTATTGATTGATTCAACTGCCACTTTGCACCCCACCACACCCCACACTGTTCTTATTACACTGTGATTATTGTATTATAAATTAGTGCCATCGGTGCTTATGCTGCTATTTTTGCTTTCTTTTTGCTTTCTTCTTGTCCTACTTCCTTGACGATGCTGCTGCGAAGCAGAGGAGCCCGGAACCAAAGGAACTCCACTCCTCTCTGCTGTAACAGTGCAAGATGAGTGAGTTGAATAAAACCTGAATCTAAACCTGCACAACGTGTGTTACCCTCGGAAAAACAATGCCTTATGAATGTATCATTAACAGTAAAGTGGGGGTTCCAGAGGTTAAAAGGACAATTCATTAAACAAAATGTAAATATGAAACAGAATTAATTAACAATTATTAATATTTCAAAGTCTTTGAAGAATAGGCTTTTATCCAGTTAGAACAATCACGCTGTTAATGGCTGTATGTACTTTAGTAAGAATGTACGTTTTTCACTGTCTTTTTTTTTTGGGTCCACTTTTTCTTCTCTTTTTCTTTTTTTCTCCCATCCCAATTCCGATGTGCCAATTCTCCCCTCCCCTGTCTTGAACGTTACTTGCATATGCCCCCCACTGGCCAATTGTAGGGAGGATAGAAGCCTTCCATCAAGGGTCCCCTCCGATACACGAGGAGGCAGCCTGTCACATCTTTTCACCTGCCAGCGCGGACTCTCATTGGCGAGGTGTAACGTGTGGGAGGCTCACACTACCCCCGCCACTTTCCTGTCTCTGCTGTGCAGGCGTCCCCCAACCGACCTGTAGGAGTCGCTGTCCACAACGTCCAGATTACCACCCATCGACTTCACCCGCTAACTCTGCCAATTGAGTTAGTATGACGGCTGGTCCAAGCCGGAGGCAATGCTGACAGCCGGAGTCGAACCCGGTGTCTCTTGCATTGGTGACGAGCGCAATGTCCGCTGCGCCACCCAGCCGCCCTCGTTTTTCACTGTCTTTACACTCTGCGCGGCTCGACCATTCCTTAATGTAAATATTTGAGTGCGGTTTCCCTTGATGCATGGGAAATCAAGCCAGTGCTAAGTACATGTTAGGAGACAGCCGAGGGTGTCAGGATAGCTGGAATAGCTCCGGCAACCCAGAGCCATATTGTTTTTCTGCCTTTTCACGCTATAAATCACAGATGAAACCAACGTGTACATTTGAGAAGCAGCTGTTATTATAATAACATAGGCCCTCTTTCTGTTTACTCTGCTTCGGCCAAAAAGCCATACTGTACCATATCCTAACGAGTTGCAGTCATGAGTGGATTGATGATTTGGCTCGTGATACATCACACTTTCAGATAAATCTGGAATCAGTATATAGGGACACACCGATCTGCCCGTACAAATGATAAACTAAACTTTAAATATCGTCTTGATATCGAGTAGCGATCCAATCCATTAGTTTTAGATTAGATTCAAATGTATTGTCATCATACAGCACAAGTACAGTACAATACAAATATGTTGGCATCTAACCAGAGTGCAAGGTAACAGTAGCAATATTAATATACAATGTTCAAGTGATTACACTGGAAGATATATATATATATATATATATATATATATATATATATATATATATATATATATATATATATATATATATATATATATATATATATATATATATATATATATATATATATATATATATATATATATATATATATATATGAGTACTACTGAGTAATAATGCTAATCTGATGTATGGCATAATGCTACTCTGAGTGTTACAGTATCATTATGTACAATGATACAGGTATAAATACAAAAATAAGCCATACTGGCCAGTAGAATAACTATTAAGAGTAGGTAAGGGATATATAGAGATTCAGACAGGTGCGGATTTAATGTACAGCATCAGTACAGTAGCGTGGTATCAGATCAATATCTATTATACAGTAGAGTAAGGACACGCAAAAAAACATAGGAAAAACTGCTGAAGGACTGTCTGTTTTCTCATGTAACATTCAATAAAAAAGTGTGCATCAATAAACTAGACCCAACGTTGTAGGGGAACATATATGCGTCCGTATGTGTGTGTGTGAGGTTCGGGTTCAGCCCTTCTAGCGATGCCGGAGTGTACGCCTCATTTGGGTGCAAAAGCTCACGCTTTATGGCCTCGTAAAGTCAAAGCCCCGTTCAATGTCTATGGATAAGCCCACGTAGTTTACATACCGGTCACACGACCGATTGGAGGGATCTCTCTCTAAAATGTCTACCTTTCGGATCGAGTGGTGCATGCTCACAAATACTGACTGAACTGTTACATTTTTCCCCATCAACATGTATCAACCTGGACCCTATTTTTTCCACTCTATCTGATACCGCTCCATCACATCATTTTTATTAAATTTTAAATTCAATCTATAAAACTAAAATAAAGAAGGGGGGGGGGGGCACTGAATACTTTCCGAAGGCACTGTATCAAGTCTCAGGGGGAAAACCACACAAGAGCCTTGCTACATCTTCATGGTTTAAGTGGTGGTTTGCGTGGCTATGTGGTGGTTTGCCTGGCTATGTGGTGGTTTGCGTGGTTATGTGGTGGTTTGCCTGGCTATGTGGTGGTTTGCCTGGCTACGTGGTGGTTTGCCTGGCTATGTGGTGGTCTGCGTGGCTATGTGGTGGTTTGCGTGGCTACGTGGTGGTTTGCCTGGCTACGTGGTGGTTTGCCTGGCTATGTGGTGGTTTGCGTGGCTACGTGGTGGTTTGCGTGGCTACGTGGTGGTTTGCCTGGCTACGTGGTGGTTTGCCTGGCTACGTGGTGGTCTGCGTGGTGGTTTGCATGGCTATGTGGTGGTTTGCCTGGCTACGTGGTGGTTTGCCTGGCTACGTGGTGGTCTGTGTGGTGGTTTGCCTGGCTACGTGGTGGGCTACGTGGTGGTCTGCGTGGTGGTTTGCGTGGTGGTCTGCGTGGCTACGTGGTGGTTTGCGTGGTGGTCTGCGTGGCTATGCGGTGGTTTGCATGGTGGTCTGCGTGGCTACGTGGTGGTTTGCGTGGTGGTCTGCGTGGCTATGCGGTGGTTTGCATGGTGGTCTGCGTGGCTACGTGGTGGTCTGCGTGGCTACGTGGTGGTTTGCGTGGCTACGTGGTGGTTTTCCTGGCTACGTGGTGGTTTGCGTGGCTATGTGGTGGTTTTCCTGGCTACGTGGTGGTCTGCATGGCTATGTGGTGGTTTGCGTGGCTACGTGGTGGTTTGCGTGGCTATGTGGTGGTTTGCCTGGCTACGTGGTGGTTTGCGTGGCTATGTGGTGGTCTGCGTGGCTATGTGGTGGTTTGCGTGGCTATGTGGTGGTTTGCCTGGCTACGTGGTGGTTTGCCTGGCTATGTGGTGGTTTGCGTGGCTATGTGGTGGTTTGCGTGGCTACGTGGTGGTTTGCCTGGCTACGTGGTGGTCTGCATGGCTACGTGGTGGTTTGCCTGGCTACGTGGTGGTCTGCGTGGTGGTTTGCATGGCTACGTGGTGGTCTGTGTGGTGGTTTGCCTGGCTACGTGGTGGTCTGTGTGGTGGTTTGCCTGGCTACGTGGTGGGCTACGTGGTGGTCTGCGTGGTGGTTTGCGTGGTGGTCTGCGTGGCTACGCGGTGGTTTGCATGGTGGTCTGCGTGGCTACGTGGTGGTTTGCCTGGCTACGTGGTGGTTTGCCTGGCTACGTGGTGGTTTGCGTGGCTACGTGGTGGTTTGCGTGGCTACGTGGTGGTTTTCCTGGCTACGTGGTGGTTTGCGTGGCTACGTGGTGGTTTTCCTGGCTACGTGGTGGTTTGCGTGGCTATGTGGTGGTTTTCCTGGCTACGTGGTGGTCTGCATGGCTATGTGGTGGTTTGCGTGGCTACGTGGTGGTTTGCGTGGCTATGTGGTGGTTTGCCTGGCTACGTGGTGGTTTGCGTGGCTATGTGGTGGTCTGCGTGGCTATGTGGTGGTTTGCGTGGCTATGTGGTGGTTTGCCTGGCTACGTGGTGGTTTGCCTGGCTATGTGGTGGTTTGCGTGGCTATGTGGTGGTTTGCGTGGCTACGTGGTGGTTTGCCTGGCTACGTGGTGGTCTGCATGGCTACGTGGTGGTTTGCCTGGCTACGTGGTGGTCTGCGTGGTGGTTTGCATGGCTACGTGGTGGTCTGTGTGGTGGTTTGCCTGGCTACGTGGTGGTCTGTGTGGTGGTTTGCCTGGCTACGTGGTGGGCTACGTGGTGGTCTGCGTGGTGGTTTGCGTGGTGGTCTGCGTGGCTACGCGGTGGTTTGCATGGTGGTCTGCGTGGCTACGTGGTGGTTTGCCTGGCTACGTGGTGGTTTGCCTAGCTACGTGGTGGTTTGCGTGGCTACGTGGTGGTTTGCCTGGCTACGTGGTGGTTTGCCTGGCTACGTGGTGGTTTGCCTGGCTACGTGGTGGTTTGCCTGGCTACGTGGTGGTTTGCCTGGCTACGTGGTGGTCTGCATGCAGCCCAGGTTCTTTCTACTGAGCATGAAGCACAATACAGTAAAATAGCAGAGAGCTTCTTAACAGCTATGTGCAGTGATGCTGAGGGACGGCCCGTCACTGCAGTGTCTGAATCAATGGAACCCACAGCGAGCTTGCTCTCTCTCTCTCTCCATCTCCTATACCCACAGCGAGCTTGCTCCCTCTCTCTCTCTCTGTGTGTCTCTCTCTCTCTCTCTCTCTCTCTCTCTCTCTCTCTCTCTCTCTCTCCACATTTCACTGCCCGTCCTCTTCCACTCTATCTCCCTCAATTTATCTTATTTTCCATCCCCTCTCAATAATCTTGGGCATTCAAACTACTCCCTCTCTCTCTCTCCTTTTATTTCCACTCTATTTTTCTTACCCCCTCCCCTCTCTCTCGCTCTCAAACCACTTGCAAGCTGATTGCTCTCCTCTCTTGGTCTCTCTCTCTCTCTCTCTCTCTCTCTCTCTCTCTCTCTCTCTCTCTCTCTCTCGCTCTCTCTCTCTCTCTCTCTCTCTCTCTCTGTTTCTTACTTTACTTTCTCGCTCCGTTTGAAAAACAACCAAGGTTGTTTGCTTGGTGGAGGTGGGAAAATCCCCTCTCTTTCTCTCTCTCTCTCTCTCTCTCTCTCTCTCTCCAAAAAGAAATAATCATTCTAAAAACACAGCCGGTGTTCTAAAATATCAATAAAGAACTGTCCCCCCCAATAAACTACATCCACTTCTCACCCCATTCAGCGCATTGTGTGAATGCAATATCCTGCCTCCACACACACACACACACACACACACACACACACACACACACACACACACACACACACACACACACACACACACACACACACACACACACACACACACACACACACACACACACACACACACACACACACACACACACACACACACACACACACACACACACACACACACACACGATTGTTGTTGGTGTGCTGAGATTGACCCCCTCCCTCCCCCTCCCTCTCTAATATCTCTCTCCCATCAGACACAATGCAGATGTAGGTCAGGCTCACTCGGTGGCCGCTGATGTGACGGTGGGGGGAGCCTGGGTTGTATTAGCCCAGGAAATGACATATGAACGACTGAATCCAATAACACAGTATCAACACCGCAGAGTCCATCTCTTGACCCCCCCCCCCCCCGCCCCCTCTCCCTCCCTCCCCACCCGAACACATCCTGACCCCCTGGGGTGCGAGAGGAGGTACAGAGGGGTCAGCGCAGCAGGGGGGTGAGTGGATACTGACCTGCACAGTTTGAGGCAGGCTTTCCTTCCATTAAGTCCTGACTCCTCTTACCCCCCCCCCCCCTCACCTGCCCTCCACTCGCAATACTGCAAAAGGAAGGGGGGTGGGAGCGGGTAAATACCAATATTCAGAGGAACTTTCTTCAATGATATCTGCTCGGGAAATCACCTGTCAAATGTTTGCTTATCACCGCTATCTCACATAGTTCAGAAATCATTTAGTGAGAAATCCAACTTCATATTGGATTTTTGTCATTTTAGACGACAAAGCCATGTGTCACGATTCCCGACGTCAAAACAACCCACAGCATAGAGGAGACGACGAACGATGCATATGGGTATTTCGCAGAGCCCCGTCATTATTTCTACCGCTTTACTACCGCTACCTCCACTGCCTTCATTTGACCTGTTCCTCACCCCCTACCTAACGCATAATATTTAAAATGATATATTATATTATATCTGCCCATATCCCCCACTCTGTCCCCACCGTGCACTCGGCCCCCTGTCCTCACCCTGCACTCTGCCCCCTGTCCTCACCCTGCACTCTGCCCCCTGGCCGGGGCCTTCATCCACCCTGTCCCCACCCTGCACTCGGCCCGGGGCCTTCATCCACCCTGTCCTCACCCTGCACTCTGCCCCTTCATCCACCCTGTCCTCACCCTGCACTCTGCCCCTTCATCCACCCTGTCCTCACCCTGCACTCTGCCCCTTCATCCACCCTGTCCTCACCCTGCACTCGGCCCGGGGCCTTCATCCACCCTGTCCCCACCCTGCACTCTGCCCCCTGTCCTCACCCTGCACTCGGCCCCTTCATCCACCCTGTCCTCACCCTGCACTCGGCCCCTTCATCCACCCTGTCCTCACCCTGCACTCGGCCCCTTCATCCACCATGTCCTCACCCTGCACTTGGCCCCCTGGCCGGGGCCTTCATCCACCCTGTCCTCACCCTGCATCCACCCTGTCCTCACCCTGCACTCGGCCCCGGCCCCTTCATCCACCCTGTCCTCACCCTGCACTTGGCCCGGGGCCTTCATCCACCCTGTCCTCACCCTGCACTCGGCCCGGGGCCTTCATCCACCCTGTCCTCACCCTGCACTTGGCCCCCTGGCCGGGGCCTTCATCCACCCTGTCCCCACCCTGCACTCGGCCCCGGGGCCTTCATCCACCCTGTCCTCACCCTGCACTCGGCCCCGGGGCCTTCATCCACCCTGTCCTCACCCTGCACTCGGCCCCGGCCCCTTCATCCACCCTGTCCTCACCCTGCACTTGGCCCGGGGCCTTCATCCACCCTGTCCTCACCCTGCACTCGGCCCCGGCCCCTTCATCCACCCTGTCCTCACCCTGCACTTGGCCCGGGGCCTTCATCCACCCTGTCCTCACCCTGCACTCGGCCCCGGGGACTTCATCTGTCTCCAGACTACCTTACCCCGCCGGGATGCGTGAATACTTTGGGCAGCCAACATGCCCTTCCGCGTTGCTCTGATTGGCCGAGCGCGCGCATGAGCCGCGACGCGCTCCTCAGCCAGGCAGGAATACTAAACTCCGCTTAGGGCAATTTATACAAATACAGTATTGATTATGCCGTAACGAATCATTAAAAAAAATATACCGTTAACTGGAATATGTTGTTTCTTTACACATATGTTGGATTATGTAATTGGTTTGTCATGACAAACCAATAAAAAATCGCGAATTAACCGGTGGCTACAACAACACATTTTTTAATAATTCGTTACAGCGTAATCAATACTTCCATTTGTATAAATTGCATTAAGTGGAGTTTAGTATTCCTGCCTGGCTGAGGAGCGCGTCGCGGCTCATGCGCATGCGCGCGCTCGGCCAATCAGAGCAACGCGGAAGGGCATGTTGGCTGCCGAAAGTATTCATGCCGCCGGCATGTGAGCCGCGGCCCCTAACAGAGGAAAGGATGGATGGGGTGGAGGGCCAGGGGTCAGCCTCCTGCGTTGGTTTTGATCAAGCCTAAACAATGTTGTCAGTGGACACGACGGAGAGAGATATACCACAGCCCAACATCCCTTAGCACAAGGACCGTCGTAAACTTCCATCTCTAGAGGACAGTGTGGAGGAGAGAGCTATACCAAAGCTGAACATCTTAGACCGTCATAAACTTCTACAGTATCTCTAGAGGACGAGAGAGCTATACCGAAGTTGAATATTATGGGGTGGCGGCTGAGTGGCGCAGTGGGCAAGGTGCTCGCCACTAACACAGGAGATGCTGGTATCGAGCCCAGCTCTCTGCGTTGCTACCGGCTGGCCGGCCGTCATACTAACACAATTGACAAGTGTTAGCCGGTGGGAAAGCCGGTGGGTGGGGATTTGACGTAGTGGACAGCGACTCCTACAGGTCGGTTTGGTGACGCCGGTGTGGCGGAAACAGAAAGTAGCGGGGGCAGCGTGAGCCTCCCACGCGTTACTCCTCGCCACTGAGAGTTCGAGCTGCTGCAGTGAAAAGATGCGACAGGCTGCCTCCTTGTGTACCGGAGGGGACACGTGATGCAAGGCTTCTATCCTCACTACAGCCAACCAGTGGGAGGCATAGTCTAGCAACGTTCAAGATAGGGGAGGGAAGAATTGGATAATATGAAAATTGGGATGGGAGAAAAATAGAAAATAAGGATTTTTTTTTTTTTTTTTTTTTTTAAGATTGTGGATAAAAAAAAATATTATTTATGGAGCCATTACTGTTCCAGAATTATCTGTAAATCTGTGTGGACAATTGTGCAACTGTATCTCAATCCATACATCTGTAAATGCATACACAGATCTGTACATGAGTACACAGATCTGTACATGAGTACACGTAGAACCCATAGAACGTCCTGAAGACCATCATAAACTTCTATCTCTAGAGGACAGGGTGAAGGAGAGAGCTAAACCATAGAACATCCCATAGCATAAAGACTATCATACACCTCTGTCCAGAGGACAGGGTGAAGTTGATGAGCTACATCCAAAGGTCACATTCAAGAGACATTGATGTCAGGGGAAAAAAATTGTTTGTTCTCTTAATACCGTTTATACTTTCTCATGGGGTGAATGCATGAGTAGAGTAAAAGTGAATCGGGCGGCCGGATTGGTCTAAACGGGCACTGTTCGTGATTACCAATGGAACGGGGCTCAGATGTGAACGGTAGACGTGAAGTGGCCAAAAAAGAAGCACCCTTTGAAGTAAGAAATCCTGTGAAAGTAGAGAAGTGAGCTGCTTTAATGGAGCTATCAGTTCCACTGCATTTAAACAAATATATATATATCTGTAGTATAACAGGAAGCCACTGAGGGCAGAACGTTCTTATTCCCCTAAAGACTTGAGGGCTAAACTTGACGTATTTCACACTATATCCTCAACGCTTCCCAGTAGTCCTGGTGAACGGGAGAGCCTCTCTAAGCCTGTCTAAACAACTCTTGTCCTCCTCTGATGGCATTATTTATACCGGGAGGATCACGGGAGCTCAGTCTAAAACCCCTATTCCATCCATCACGGGTGGAGATCAAGAGGGCTTAAGCAGAGACAGCCCTGAAAACCCTCCACTTGCTCCCCAATAAAAAAAAGAAAAACGCTTTCTTAAGTGAAATGAGTTTCTTCTCATGGTTCAGTGATTTTATTTATTCTTTATTATTCTTTATTTGTTTTACCCGTCTCCTGTGGCCTTCTCAACCCCACAGCTGCCCCAACCCCCAGTGTACTCGCGGGACAGAAGTCGCTTTTCACATAAATCCTGGTGTCCGGGGAGCTTTAATTTTGTTCACCCAGAAAGCAATTTACGTCAACTTAACAAGGGTCTTTTATCTCTAATGGCAGCAAGGTAGCTGGGGGGGTGGTATAGACCTAGCATGGTGGCTGTGGGTTAATAGAAACAGGAAGACAATGAAGATGTACAACCCACTACAATGGGGTATAGTAGTGTACAACAGTACAGCCACTAGTGTAATGCACACCATTCCATTATTATTATCATGTTCTATTCTATTGTTGTTGTTGTTGTTATTATTATTATTATTATTATTATTATTATTATTATTATTATTATTATTATTATTATTATTATTATTATTATTATTATTATTATTATTATTATTTTTTTTTTTTTTTTTATATATTATACTATATATTCTTTTATATTACTATTTTATATTAGTATTTTATATTATTATTTATATTATTTTATATTAGTATTTTATATTCTTTTTATTATTTCTACTATTATTTCCTGCTTTGACGCATGTATTTCCCCCAAGGGGATTAATAAAGGAACACTTGACTTGAGTTCATATAAAATGCTGATACAGTAAAATAAAACTGCTTGGATTTTATCCTATAAACAGTACCAGTCAAGTTCAATAAAGTAGAATTTTCTCTGATATATCACATGCCCAGCGAAATGCACAGTGCAGCACATAAATATGGCAGACGCCAAACTCACGCTCTATAGGAAAGACATAATTTTCCCCTGGCTTATCTTGACAAACCTCGACTCCCGACAGCAGACGGGACTTGAAAGGGTCTCTCCCGCTACGGTGGAAATGAGAGGAGACGTGGACAGGAAGGGCCCGGTCGTTCTGCCGAGCTCCAGAAACCTTTTCTGAACGCGTTTATGTCCTGCCATCAAAGGGCAGACGCTGGGAGAGAGAGTGGCGTCAGCCCGGGCCTGAGAGAGGGAACACCTCCGCTCCTCTCTTGACCTCCTGTAGCCCCACCGTCCTCTCTCATCTGCTTCCACGAGGACTGATCAGACGCCCGTTCAGATCTAACTAAGGCTGAGACGATATGCAATTTGGAAGAATCGATAAATCGGGACCAAATTATCGATAAATATAGATATTTTTATTAGTATAATTTCTTTTTTTTAATAATTTATTTTATTATTATTTAAACAACACATTTATGTTTATTTTGCAGCAATTCTTTGTCGTTGCGGCCATCTTTAGTGTTACAGATTTCCCCATTAAAAACTACCACAGTGATCCTTCTCATTTTATAGTCAGTGGTCTCTGGATGTGATGGAGGAGTGCATTGCATATTGAATGCACAGTGCAGGGTTGCATTTCAACTGAATTTACATGAAATGGGGATGTTTTAACTAAAACATGCCACAATACCTAGTATTTTAGTAAGTATAAAGTATTAAAATTGTTATTAAAAATAAAATAAAAATTACACATGCAAAAAAATCATTAAGTGATGCCACTTTCACGCAGTTATCGATAATTATCGATACACCGATAAGTGGTCTCAGCCTTAGATCTAACACCCTTGTCTCTATTCTGGAAGCCCCCGTTTGGTTTTGATGGCAGAGTGTAAAAATAATATTCACTGTAGACTTACTTAAAAAGGACCATACCGGTCTAAATATGAGTTTTAGCCCATTTACTAATCATCACACATATTTTATATTGCCCCTGATCATTTTCCCTAGCATAGTTTATGAGCATAGCATAGCTTTGATTAAATACATTATTTATTTATTTTATTTAACTTAAAATTAATATTATTATATTATTATGTTAATAAATCATAGAATTATATAGAATAAAGCTATCGAAAAATCTCCTGGTTGTGATAACAAAGAGGTAGCTCCTCTCTCTCTCTCTCTCTCTCTCCCTCTGTGTGCACTACCTTGTATATGTTCAGAAACTCACCACTTTCCATAGTATCTTTCTGGTCCAATGCGCACATCCATGTCTTTGATAAAAAGTCTCTCTTCAGTGTGACCAGGAGATATATCTAAACTAGGTTTAATACTATAGTATATAACATGACCAGAAGATAGATCTAAGCTAGGTTTAATACTATAACATGACCAGGAGATAGATCTAAGCTAGGTTTAATACTATAACATGACCAGGAGATAGATATAAGCTAGGTGTATCACTATAACATGACCAGGAGATAGATCTAAACTAGGTTTAATACTATAACATGACCAGTAGATAGATCTAAGCTAGGTGTATCACTATACCATGACCAGGAGATAGATCTAAGCTAGGTTTAATACTATAACATGACCAGGAGATAGATCTAAACTAGGTGTATCACTATAACATGACCAGGAGATAGATCTAAACTAGGTGTATCACTATAACATGACCAGGAGATAGATCTAAGCTAGGTGTATCACTATAACATGACCATGAGATAGATCTAAGCTAGGTTCATCACTATAACATGACCAGAAGATAGATCTAAGCTAGGTGTATCACTATAACATGACCAGGAGATAGATCTAAACTAGGTTTAATACTATAACATGACCAGGAGATAGATCTAAACTAGGTTTAATACTATAACATGACCAGGAGATAGATATAAACTAGGTTTAATACTATAACATGACCAGGAGATATATCTAAGCTAGGTTTAATACTATAACATGACCAGGAGATAGATCTAAACTAGGTTTAATACTATAACATGACCAGGAGATAGATCTAAGCTAGGTGTATCACTATAACATGACCAGGAGATAGATCTAAGCTAGGTTTAATACTATAACATGACCAGGAGATAGATCTAAGCTAGGTTTATCACTATAACATGACCAGGAGATAGATCTAAGCTAGGTTTAATACTATAACATGACCAGGAGATAGATCTAAGCTAGGTGTATCACTATAACATGACCAGGAGATAGATCTAAGCTAGGTGTATCACTATAACATGACCAGGAGATGGATCTAAACTAGGTTTATCACTATAACATGACCAGGAGATAGATCTAAGCTAGGTTTAATACTATAACATGACCAGGAGATAGATCTAAGCTAGGTTTAATACTATAACATGACCAGGAGATAGATCTAAGCTAGGTTTAATACTATAACATGACCAGGAGATAGATCTAAGCTAGGTTCATCACTATACATTACAGGCCAAGTCTTGGTGTCTTTATTACTTATTATAATTTGTATTCCCTCTGTTTTATTCTCTTATTGTTGTGACTCCCACCTCGTCCCAACTCATCGAGTCTAATCAGACGTGATTGGGAGCAGCTGGGCGCACGCGGGGACGCACACGGAGGGAGAAGCACCGGCAGCATAAAGAGCCCGACAGCCCGTACCAAGAAGCCTATTTATAAATCTTAGCATTCGTATTCCTCGTGTCTTGGACTAAGCCGGTTTATTACTTTGTTTTCCCCCCAGTGTTTTGTTTCATCTTCATCGTTTGCTAACCGCCGTTGTCTTCTCCTCTCTCCTTCAAGGATACCCCCCCGCGCTGGGATTAACACTGCTTCGCTTCCTGCGCGCACTTGCGCTCCGACTCGCGTCTCGGGACGCACAAATGGACTTTTCCCACCCTTTTTTACCGGACTGGTTAGTACACGCAAACGAACAACAGCTTGACACATATACATTTTACACCACATTAGTTTTACATGTTAGACACACGCATCCACACACATAGGTTATTCTGTATTACACACCACATTAACATGTTTCCTGCTGGCATACACACGTCCCCCACTTAGGAGGACGTGTTAGGATAGTATTGTTTATTTTCTCCTATTGTATATTTTCTATTAAATCTGGTTTATTTATTCATCTGTTTCCTGTGTCTGTCTGTCCCGGGGTACTGCCACTTTTGAGCACTTGGTTCGACCGTAACACTTATTACTAGGGATGCACCGAATGGGAAATTCTTGGCCGAAACCGAAAATAGGAAACAGTTGGCCGAAAACCGAATGTCGAAAGGCATTGATTAATATAAATATATATATATAATGTATATATTTTTTTCAGCTACCTGATTATGGCAAAATACATGATTATGGCAAAACTTTTTACTTAAATAATATTAATAATCACTATTATGGGCCCATAAAACATTTATTCAGCACTTTTGAATGCATACATTAATTCCAGACTGACTGCTGAAAGATTGTACAATTTTAACATTTTCTCTTTGCATACAACAAAATGTGCATTAAAGTCAAGTGCATTTTCTTTTCTCTGTAGGATAACTACAACAAAGTGCACACACACGAGAGGGAGAATAGCTTATAGGAGACTTAATGATGTTACTGTAGTGGCTACTGTCATAATTCACGGCATTCCTACATGGAAGGACTGTTGTATTTACTACATCTCCCATGACTCTTAGCGGGGGATGACGTAGCTTACGAGAGACGGGTCAAAGAGGAATGGAAGCATTGTTAGCTAGCTTAACGCTAACGTTAGTCAAAGGTTTTTAACCGCGACGTGCATATAGTAATGGCGAGGATGTAATGTTAAAGACGCATTTATTGGATGCGTTGCTCGCGGAGTTTACATAGAAACAGCGCGACTCCCAAGAGGAGTTAGTTATCACAGGCTGCAGAACGCAGGAAGAGCTGCCAAGCTGCTCACGTTATACGTTGTGCATGCTATGTCTGTAGCCGCGTTTTGATTACGTCATCACAACAACACTTTAGGTTACGAACGTTACGTAACCCTGTTCTTTGACATTCGGTGATATATTTTCGGTGCTAAAACCCTTTCGGCCAAAAGTGCCTTTTTAACCATTTTCGTCCGATAATTTTCGGTGGCCAAATATTCGGTGCATCCCTACTTATTACTTTATTATTCATAATTTTACCGTGTATTCTATTCTACAATGTTATTGCACTGCACTATTTTACTCTGTCTATTATTTTTTGTTACAGGTTCGAAACTGTCAGGTATTAAACTGTGTGGGTATCAAGCAAGAAAGACTGTCAGGCTTTAAAACTGTGTAGGACCCAGGTCTAGAACTGCACCCTGAGAGAGGGAACTGCGCCCTGAGAGGGAGGTTTGCCCTGAGTGGGATGTTCAAAGGGTCAAAGTGGGTATCAAACAAGAGGGAAGACTGTCAGGTTTTAAACTGTGGATACCAGACAGAAGGTAAAGACGACTTTGAACTGTTAAACAGTAAACCAGAACTATTTTATTGTACTGTAAAAAACTGTGATTTTATATGTCTGCACTTTATGTGTTCATTTCATGTCTTTTCTATTCTACTAGAACTGAATCAAACCATAAACAAAGTGGCCTGTTGGGATGTTAGATCCTAATGTAAAAAACTGTGATTTTATATGTCTGCACTTTGTGCTCATTTTACCCTTGCTATTATTTTACTTATTTTTACTTTTATTTATACGCCCCACTATCCGCTGGGTGCATTAGAACGTGAGGTTCTGATATAATCTTTATTAATATATCTGCATTATTTTATCCCACTTTATGCTTTGCTCTTGCTCCTTGTTTTACACATATTTTATGTCAGCACTTTGAACTGCAATCCCCTGTATGAAAGGTGCTATACAAATAAAGTTATTATTATTATTATTATTATTATTATTATTATTATTATTATTATTATTATTATTATTATTATTATTATTATTATTATTATTATTATTATTATTATTATTATTATTATTATACTGGACTTGTATGATACTTCAAGCTTCTTATTCACTGGGCACTTGTTTACTTGCTCTTATAGCTGCTCTTTTTGGTCATTGCTATGTTGGTGATGCTGGAAATGGAGCTCACTCTAAGTGTAAAACGTCCCTCTGGATAATTAATTGCATCTGCTAAATGTGTAAATGTTATCTGGATCTCTCTCTATTCACTGTATGGCTCCACCCCTCCATGTGAACTCTGGGACCCAGTGAACTGCCTCTGCCCTTCAGCCCCTTACACTCCTCCAAGACGCCCACCACCACCATCACTAGCACCCCCACCACTACTACCACACGCACGCACGCACACACACACAACACAGAAGGCCCTTTCTCTTCTTTGTCAAACGTAGGTCAGCCACGTGACCCTGTGAGGATATCGTCCCCCCCCCCCCCCCTGGGATGTAGATGTAGATGAGACTGGTAAGAGGATGCGGAGGAGGCAGATAAGATAATGAGGAAGAGGACGAAGATGATAAGGAAGATAAAGAGGAAGAGAGGGAATGAGAGGATAAGGAGGAAGATGAGAGGGATGAAGAGGAGGAGAGGAATGAAGATGAGGGGAAGGGGGAGAGGAAGAGGAGTAGAAGGAAGAGCAGGATAAACATGATTGTTTCAGGTCTATTCTATTTCATGGACTATTTTCTCTTTCGATACACTGCAGCCTGGTATCAGTATTGCTGACATGGATTAGCGGGAGGAGGAAGGGGGGTTCGGGTCAATATGTCAGGCCTCTTAACGTACTTGTTGGAATTAGACTGGGGATTTGGTAACATATTCTAAAGGAACACACAACATAGCCGTGACATGAGGTTCAATCAGGAAGCACTCTCCCCTATGGGAAGACAGACGCACCTTCTCTCTCTCTCTCTCTCTCTCTCTCTCTCTCTCTCTCTCTCTCTCTCTCTCTCTCTCTCTCTCTCTCTCTCTCTCTCTCTCTCTCTCTCTCTCTCTCTCTCTCTCTCTACACACAGCATTGATTAACTGTGTAACTTAGAAGAAAACTAGCATTGCTTCTGAAACGATCAGTGGAGAACAGAGGAGAGATGATGAGGATCTAGAGGAGGTGAAAAAGAGGGAGTGAGAGGAGGCTGAGACAGAGGGAGAGGATGCGGATGAGAGGAGGCTGAGCCAGATATAGAGGAGGATGAGGAGGAGAAGAGGCTGAGACAGATATAGAGGAGGATGAGGAGGAGAGGAGGCTGAGACAGATATAGAGGAGGATGAGGAGGAGAGGAGGCTGAGACAGATATAGAGGAGGATGAGGAGGAGAGGAGGCTGAGACAGATATAGAGGAGGATGAGGAGGAGAGGAGGCTGAGACAGATATAGAGGAGGATGAGGAGGAGAGGAGGCTGAGACAGATATAGAGGAGGATGAGGAGGAGAGGAGGCTGAGACAGATATAGAGGAGGATGAGGAGTAGAGGAGGCTGAGACAGATATAGAGGAGGGTGAGGAGGAGAGGAGGCTGAGACAGATATAGAGGCGGATGAGGAGGAGAGGAGGCTGAGCCAGATATAGAGGAGGATGAGGAGGAGAGGAGGCTGAGACAGATATAGATGAGGATGAGGAGGAGAGGAGGCTGAGACAGATATAGAGGAGGATGAGGAGGAGAGGAGGCTGAGACAGATATAGAGGAGGATGAGGAGGAGAGGAGGCTGATACATAGAGAGATGATGAGGATGAGGAGAGGCTGAGACAGAGAGAGGATGATGAGGATGAGAGGCTGAGACAGAGGAGAGGATGATGAGGAGAGGATGATACATAGAGATAAGATGAGGAGAGGATGAGATAGAGAGAGAAGATGAGGAGAGGATGGGACAGAGAGAGAAGATGAGGAGAGGATGAGACAGAGAGAGAAGATGATGAGAGGATGCTGAGACAGAGGGAGAGGATGAGGAGAGGCTGATACAGAGAGAGGATGATGAGGATGAGGAGAGGCTGAGACAGAGATGATGATGAGGAGAGGAGGCTGAGACAGAGGTAGATGATGATGATGAGGAGAGGATGAGACAGAGAGATAAGATGAGGAGAGGATGAGACAGAGATATAAGATGAGGAGAGGATGAGACATAGAGAGAAGATGAGGATGAGGAGAGGATGAGACAAGAGAGAAGATGAGGATGAGGAGAGGATGAGACAGAGAGAGAAGATGAGGATGAGGAGAGGATGAGACAGAGAGAAGATGAGGATGAGGAGAGGATGAGACAGAGAGAGAAGATGAGGAGAGGATGAGACAGAGAGAGAAGATGAGGAGAGGATGAGACAGAGAGAAGATGAGGAGAGGATGAGACAGAGAGAGAAGATGAGGAGAGGATGAGACAGAGAGAGAAGATGAGGAGAGGATGAGACAGAGAGAGAAGATGAGGAGAGGATGAGACAGAGAGAGAAGATGAGGAGATGATGAGAAGGGCAACAGGGGCAGCATAACATGATATTGATGAAGAGGAAATTAAGCAGACAATGTGGGTAACACTTTATTTTACACAATAATAATCATGAATGAGCAACTGTATGTTAACAAAGTGTTAATAAACCGTTAGTACTAAAATCCTGCCAGAATAGCGTCTGCATCACTATTCCTCTCAAATCCCCATTTGTTACCGTACCTGCTTACCTCAGATCAGTTGAATAATATGTTCCTACGCTTAGTTCACATAGTTAAGTCATTCGTTTCTGGGTACTTAATCATTATTACGTGTCCCCTGACAGTGAAGTGTTTAATACGTCTCATTACCGTCGTGGCCAGGAGTTTTCCGTAGGTGAGGTGCGCTGGGATGTGGTCTGGCTTGGCTCTCAGAGACTCTCTGTACCAGTGCTCAGCCTCCGCCAGCTTGTTCAGTCGCATGAAGGCCTCGCCTGTGAGGGGGACATGGAGCGTGAGACCAGGGCTCAGTGTCTGCTTGTACAGAGCGATTAAGGCGAGCCACCCCGCTTGTAACAAGAGATACATTAGTCGACTAGTAGTAGGATTTTCCGACTAGTCGATTCGTTGATTTCATCGACAAATCTCAAAGAATTATGCAGAAGGATCCCTTTAAATCTCGTGCTCACCAGAGGTGTCCTCGTACCTTTTCAGGAAATACGTTATTCAACATGGTAAAAAACATAAACATCAACTAATTAACCAACAGACCGACATACATTACTTTTTTACAAGCAATCTAGTGATACACACTGAATCGTTTTGTTGAACTTTTACCATGTTTACACCTACATGTCCACACTGTCAGTTCCAGTGAATTTGAACACCACGTCTGTAATATACATGTGTGTGTGCGTGTGTGTGTGTGTGTGTGTGTGTGTGTGTGTGTGTGTGTGTGGGTTAAAAAATAATAATTCATTGGATAATTTCTCTTTTAGTAAACATTGAAAACGGGTCCCACAGACTAACAGGTCCTGTGTCTTATAAATGGCCTTTTCCAGTGTTTACTGTAGCATTGTTTCCTGTGTCTCTAATTTTCATATTGACTCATCAGTCTAGTCTCGAGTTCACGAGATCTTCCCTCACTCAACTAAGCCATTCTGATTTGACTGTTTTGCTGACATGAATAAGGCACTGGTTGTAGTCACCGCCCACAATTCGCTCAACAACAGAGCAGTGGAATTACTTCCTCAAACAGAGGGCGCCGACAGACAGCAGAGAACGAGTAAGCGAGAGAGGGAGAGAGAGGGAGAGAGAGAGATAGAGAGAGAGAGAGAGAGAGAGAGAGAGAGAGAGAGAGAGAGAGAGAGAGAGGGAGAGAGAGGGAGAGAGAGGGAGAGAGAGAGAGAGAGGGAGAGACAGAGAGGGAGAGAGAGAGAGAGAGAGAGAGAGGGAGAGAGAGAGAGAGAGTGTGAGGGGCTGCAGCGCATGAGTGTGTGTAAATGTGTGTGCGCCGCGGGGATGGGTCTTCTCCCCGCAGTCGGGAGCACTCCATATCACTGTCAAAATATCTTTGCGCACGCTCCCACGCGCACGCCCGTATTCCGATCCGTGCAATAATATTCACAGAGGTATATATTGTCATTTGAAACAAGTTACCAATGCATTGTCCCGTGGGATTATGCCCCCCCGCGGCTAAATTAATTAGTATCCCCCTCAATCTCTCTCTCTGCCTGCCAGTCGCAGACTGTGTGGGTGACTGTCACTCAAAGCGCTTATGGGCGGAGCCCAGCACAAACAGCTTGAAATCTTGAGGTCGAAAATGTTTGCTTTTGAGTACTTGATTAAAAATATAAAACAATGATTTTATTTTTATTTTTTTTACAGATGTGTTCCATAGACTCACAGGAATTGTGTAAAGTTGCCCAAATAGTGAAAGGAATAGCAATGCATGTCCCGTTTAAGTGAGACTCTTAAGTGAAACATTAAGGGATTGCCATTTCAGCAGCCACACATTTTAAGTGGAAACATACACAAAGTGAGATCAAAAGCAGATTACTGTGATACAAGTCCTGCATTGAAAATTCTACTCATTCTAAGAACGGTACTGAAGCAATCGTTGCCATTTGTACCTAAGAATCCAAAGTAAAAGTACACATTATAGATGAGGTTGCTGTATGTTCAGTGCTTAGCGGTGCAGGTATGCGTGTGAGGGGGACATGGAGGTCCAGGTCAGAGGTCGCAGGTCAGTAGGTTAAGTAGCCACATATCTTCCTATTGTTCCAGTGAGAAACTCAATGACAGGGAAGTGGCCACGCTGAGAGACCAGAGGGTCCCCGACACCCGATCTCCACACCTCCGTGTTTATTAGTCCAAGAGGATTTAACTTGGAAAAGTCAAGTCAGGCGCCTATTAAGTCAAGTAAAAGAATAGCTCATATTTGTTTGAACGTTCAGAATCGAGGCGTCAGAAGTGTCTGAAGAAACTGAAAGTCTGGGCGATACTCAATTTCTTCCCCGTCCGGAGTTCCAGAAAAAGTGAGCCGCTCGCAGCGCAGCGGGTGACGAATGTGTAAAAATAATCACCAGAGATGTTTGGGTCCCTTTAGGTGTTGGAATGGGCTTAAGTTGAGCGGGAGACGCGCTGCGGTACAGGAGAACATAACACGGCTGCCAGACCGGGCCTGGCGGTGTCTCTCTCCTTCAACCTACCTTGATCTCACCTGGTCGGGGACTGACCTTTAGATTAATCTGTGTAGTTTAGTTATGGTACAGGGTACTACATGGTACCACTGGGTAGTTTACTATAGGGTAGTTTAGTTAGGGTACAGGGTACTACATGGTACCACAGAGTACTACTTGGTACTGCATGGCATTACAGGGTACTACATGGCTTACACAGCTCTACATGGCACTACAGGGTACTACATGGCACCACAGGGTACTACATGGCACTACAGGGTACTACAGGATACTACGGGGTACTACATGGCACTATGGGGTACTATAGGGTACTACATGGCACTACGGGGTACTACATGGCACTACAGGGTACTACATGTCTGCTCCTTTGCAGCACCACAAACATGGGAACTCTCTAACTCTCCCCCCCCCCCCCCCTCTCCCCCCCCCCCCTCTCCCTCCCCCTTCTCTCTGAGTACCCGTCTCCTGGCGCTGACCAAGGTGATGGATGCCTCGGGGTCTTGGCCAAGCTTGTAGTGACTGCTCTACATGCACCTCCGAGGCATTGGATCAGTTATTCACCGCCGTCTGTCCGTGGTCCTGTCAACTGATTAACAGACTGTTAACAGATTAACAGTCAACGCGGTTTCATTGCTGGGTTAAGTACTTCTATTCTATTCACATAATACGCTTACTTCATATATCTACTCCATTCACATATATGCCTACCACTTGTATCTATTGCTATGTCCGCCTACTACAATCTTATGAGCTGTCTAACGCCTGTCCCGTCTCCCTGTCTTCCTATGACTTGCTGTCCTGGAGTGTTGACCGGAGTGTTGGACGTTGACGAAGGCCGGGAGATTGCGACCCCCTCTGCGTGCCCCCCTGTCTTCGGAGGTTTCGTAGTGGTGACCGGAGTGCCGGATGTCCCGCGATGATGCCGGGAGTTCGCGACCCTCTCTGTGCCACCCCCCCTTCCCCCTGTCTCCGGCTGTCCCTGAGCAACGACCGGAGTGCTGAATGTCCCGTGACTAAGACGGGGAGGACGTGACCCTCTTGCGCCGCCCCTGTGCTTCAAATAGATCCGCTATCAACTCTATCTTTAATTTTTCAAAATGTACAGTTGCTATTGCATGCACTCATCTGTGTTTCACTACACACATGAGTGCATGCTTACCAACTGTCCGTCTGCAACACTACTATCACCGACATCTAAGAAGGGAGATCCCCCCTTGAACGGCCCTTCTAAGGTTTCTCTCCTCCACATTGCCTGTGGAGCTTTTTTCCCTATTGTTAGGTTTTAGTGAGTTTTTCCTTACCTTCGCGTGGGGTATGTCTGGGAGTGCTTGCATTCTTTCATTTATTTGCATTCATCTAAAAAATGTTTGGACCCTATGGTGTTCTTGTTCTGTTCTTGACTTATTGTTATGTTGTCTTCTTGACTTGTTTAAAGAAGACCTGTACGGCCCATGGGGACATTAACGTGTGTTGTCGGGCCCTATAAATAAATTTGATTTGATTTGATTTATGATGATGTGGAGCCGATGACACGTGTGTCAAACACCAGACGTCGAGCGGCTAGAAAGGATCTCTCCTGAAGAGTGTCGTGGTAATCATCCGTCGGTAACATTGTTAAGATGGCTACCACAGGATTTGGATGATGTTGTTGGACATGAGGCCTTGTTTCATGTCATGCTACTGTTTGCTGCTACTTACCAATGAGGTTGTTGATTTGGTAGAATCCTTTCTCAGCACAATCCATTGCTGTTCCTCATACTAGCTTCGGATAGTTAGCCACGGACCAATGCAAAGTCAATGGGGTCAAGCTCCTGTCCTGTACAAGATGACTGAAAACAAATTAAATCTACCTTGTGTGCACTGTGGAGTAGATTTCCGTTGCCTTCAGTCCGGACCTAGTATGAGGAACAGCATGTATTGCGCTGAGAAAGGACTCTACCGATCAACAACATCATTGATAAGTAGCAAATAGGCCTAGCGTTAAAAAGAAAAAAGCACAACTATCAGTTTAACTTGGATGGGAATGGCCTTCTATCACTTCAAGCTCTATGTTGTCAACACTCTCCCTGATCCCTCAGATATCATCCGATACCTCCTTCTTCTTCTCCTCCTCCTACTCAGGATCTCTGTCTGTTCACACCTGAAAAAACAATAACCCCTCTTCATAGCCGTCTTTCATAGCCCTCTCTTGCACTTGCAGTATTACAAGAATTTGACAACAGAGACCGGTAATGGGCGCAACACAGCTAAAGCAATAATTTGAAATGCATTACGGCAGAGAAACAAGGAATCGAGGAGTGACAGGGGGTTAAAGTTCTGCATGAACTGGCAACATGGTTTATGTACATCCACACCCAGGTCTCACGAACTGCCAAATTACAGACACGGGATCCCCAGGAACAGCGCAGACTGAAACTTAATTCGCCAGGGATTAGACTAATCGCTTCTCTGATAAGAACCGACGATAAGCAACAGGTGGCTGGTGATTAATCACCACCCGCTGACCTTCGCGGTGATCCGCTAACCCACCCGTGTCCTTCATTAGAAACGACTGCTAATGGCGTGTAATATACCTCAGAAATACATGGCACAGAAAGCATGTAAGTGGTATCAAGTTTAGAACCGATTTCCTCTCTCGCTATAATGTAAGATCAGGACTTGAGCCCTTTTCCTGAGATGTAAGGCGATATCCATACCGCGGTAAAAGTTTGAGGGAATATTTTTCCAAGATGTTATCCACAAGTAGAATTTTGTGTGTCGTGATCAGATTATTTTGAAACTATACAGTATATTCTAATTTCAGTGAGGAGTGAGTCTTAATATTTTCCTTCCCAGAAGTGAACATAAAATTGAATTAAGAGCAATGATTATAGGGCAATATCCTAACCCAGTATATTCACAAGACAAAGCAGAGCCGGGGGACAGGAGTGTCAGTCTGTGATTCATTTCAAATGCATGGTATTCAAGTACAAACAGCCTTAACACATTCCCGCCCGACAACGTATATATCCGTGTTTCAAATCCATGCTTAAAGGACCAACCACGGATATCTCCGTGGCAAGGTTGTTTTGGCTTTTATTCCATTTGAATAACCTATTCAAGGTCGCCGAGCTGCACTGCAGATGTACCCTATTCTTTGAATTCGAAAAAGTGCATACCCGGCCAGATCCTCTTAGGGCGCTGTATCGATAATGCAGTGTTCCCTGTGGCAGAAGTGTCTTTTTTTTTTTTGATTTCCAATGTAGTTTTCTACTCATCTGAAGCGATCCCTATAGCCTGTTGCACAGAATACGTTTTGGATCGCGGATTTCACTATTGCAGTAGGGAATATTTCATCAGCCAATGGACATATCGATCTACCAGATGGCGATCGATAACTGGGAAATGGTCTGGGGGATCAACCGGCTCATGGCAGATCTTTTTCACGTAAATTACATGCTGATCAGGGCTTGTTATGATACTCAACCAGCCGATCAGCGTATGTGGCTACTGAGACGAACACGGTTATTGGTAATCAATAATCAGAAATGACGTCCCCCGCCCCCCCCCCCCCCCCCCCCTTTCATGCATTCATGCTTGAGGATCGTACCGATCATATGCAGTTTGAGTTTTAACTGTGCTTTGAGTTTTAACTGTAGCTTCTGTATAACCGAAATGCCATTGGATATAACGTTAGTAGCTATTAGCCCTTTATCCAGCTTTCCAGGAAATATACTAGACCAAATTCCGTATAACGCTTATATTAAAGACACTATAAAATGAGAACGTATTGATGATTTTTTTTTTCTTTAAGCCATTTTGAAGGGACGGTTTATGGTCTCAATTGACAATGAGAATGGACAGATAGCAATACTATAAAGTATAGATTTAGCTCTACAAACAGCCCCACGGACTGTGCAAGTCTGTTTACATATGCTGGCCGTCTACAGTGATTTTAGACGCATCCAAATGGCCGCCAATGTGTTAATACAGGCCTTTGCTTACATTTTAAAATAAAATTAATAAATGTATATACCACATAATTTATCTATATCTGTATATACCATATACATATTTATTATATATCTGCATATATTCATGTATATATATATATATATATATATATATATATATATATATATATATATATATATACTGTATATATATCCCATACCTACTCTTATTAGTGTACATAATAATTGGCATATTACTCAGTAGCTTCATTATATATTCCATTTAATCACACTGTATATAGTTATGTACTTTACTGCACACTCTAGTCAGATGACAACTTATCTTTGTGGTATTGTGCTTGTGCTGTACAATGACAATATATTTTTATCTAATCTATATAATCTAATAAAAAATCTGTACCATAAACAACCAGAAATGGGATTCTTCTTTATGATCCGATTTTGATTCATTCCTACCCTGTAAGCGCGGCTGTACAAATGCTAGCTACCCTATCGCTAGGTGTTAATGGGATTAAAACAAGCCCACGGCTTCTGTCAACCCCCCCCCCCCCCCCCCAACAGATCTCTATTAGAAGGGACAGCGGACTCCACAGAGCCGAGCCCACGGCCCCTTGGAGCGGAACATTCCACAACTGAGAGGAGCAGTGAGCGCAGATTACCGCCCAGGGGCCTCATTTATACCTTTATCCTCAATTCCATCGTATGAGGAATTTCAAAAACAGATGGAAATTATACCTCAAGCATTCATACTTCGGGGGGTAATCTGAAAAATTAGTTTTTCGCTTCTCACCGTCCATCCCCTAAGGTTCACGCGGGAGTTTTGGCGAAGGGGCCTCTTGTGTTCTCTGCCCCTGCAGCCTGGAACCACTTGCGTACAGATTTGCAGCTACTGTTAGATGAGCTGATCCACGATTAGAACATTAAAAAAATCTAGCGAAGGGATTCGGAGGCAGATGATTCAATTGGGATTTGTAATTGCTTCCCTCAGCTATGTTCCATTTCCTCTTTGTCTGTCTTTTTGGCCATATGATTCTGTTGAGTTGCTACTGTTTTGCTATATGTGCTTTTAATGTTTTATTTTATGTTATTGTGCAATACTGTACTGCTGATACCCTGGCCAGGGCTCCGTGGAAAAAGAGATCTTGTATTCTCAATGGGACTCACCTGGTTAAATAAAGGTTTAATAATAATAAATACTTAGGAAAATTCCCGTGAAGCTCTGATTTTGACATCAAGATAACCGATTAATAAATCACAACTTTTTTAGCTTGGTTATGTACAGTATTTGTGTGGAAGAGCCTTTTATAAATCAGGCCCCGGGTCTCTCTGCTCCTGGCGAACAGCATGGAAGCCACAGAGAGACCTTGTAGGAAGGCCAGTAAAGAGATATGAGTGGGTTGTGCCAAACGTGCAAATCAACTCTGCGAAAGGGAACAACTCCTAGCAGGCGAAAAAACCTCATAGGTCTCTGCCACGTTACCTCCCAGGCCGCACACGCCTCCCAAACTGTGATAGGGGCTTCGGGTCAACGTTCTGACATATTCTCAGCACCTCTGTCAAACCACATTTGGACACGCGGTACAGAAGCCGCTCTACTGGAGAGCACTGGAGTATAGTCACTCCAAAAAGAGTGTGTGCGTGCGTGTGTTTTGAATGAGATGTAGAAAGAGAAAGAAAGAGAGGGGAGGGGGTGACTAGTATGACTCACATTTGAATGGGATGTTTGAGTGACAGGAACTGGAAGTGAGAGGAATTAGGGTTCACTTGGAATGGGAATATTATTGTTTTTCACAATCAGAAATCACAACTCGGTCAGGCAGCTGCTTTGCTCGTGGCTGTAATGTGATGAGCTGGGGTTGTTCTTGAGGCGGACAGCCAATTAATTGGGTTACTGCGATGTGGAAACCTCAACTTCGGCGGCTGAACGGGGTAAAACGACTGAACAACAGCCACACAACCTCACCTTTTAACACTGTTTTCATGTTCCATAAAAAAATTAAAATACTCTATGCCAATTTCAAAGTCAAACTTAGTTACAAAAACAAAGCCGTATACGCACTGTAGTCTTCTACCGGCGAAAATGATTTGTGCCTAATTTGTAATGCTTACTGAAAGCTGGGCTTTAGCTGCCTGGCCGAGAGCCTGACATATTGAGTAAAAAAAGAAATTACTTCACTTGGAAATATCAGGGGGGGGGGATTTAAGTTTTTCAAATTCATCCAGAAATACATAAAACACAGAGTGAAGCGGTGAGGCGGCCGTACACCGAGACGTCTCCAAGCATAACACCATTCACCTCTCCTCTCCAGTGCCCCGTTATTATGCACCCAAAATCACACCTACCCATCATGTTGTAGAGGCTCTGGGGGAAAACTGCCTGGGCATCTTCTGTATCGCTTCTTTATACACAGACAGGGCTTCCTGTGAATAAAACAAAATGAGAGGGCCATGTGTTAGAGAGAGGAGGGTGGCCGAGAGAGAGAGAGAGAGAGAGAGAGAGAGAGAGAGAGAGAGAGAGAGAGAGAGAGAGAGAGAGAGAGAGAGAGAGAGAGAGAGAGAGAGAGAGAGAGAGAGAGAGAGAGATAGAGAGAGAGAGAGAGAGAGAGAGAGAGAGAGGAGAGAGAGAGAGAGAGAGAGAGAGAGAGAGAGAGAGAGAGAGAGAGAGAGAGAGGAGAGAGAGAGAGGGAGAGGAGAGAGAGAGAGGGAGAGAGAGAGGGATAGAGAGGGGGGGCAGATACACACACTCACAGACAGAAGAGAGCGAGAGAGACAGAAAAGATAAAGAAAAGAGAGAGAGACACAGAGAGAGGGAGTGAGAGATATAGAGAGACAAGAGGGACAGCCACTGATTCCTCCCCTGCCTGCCTCACGGACCCTGACACTCTGACACAGGCGTGGAATCGGGGGTCATGGATATGGCAGCTGAGACAAGAGCAAAGAGTGAAGAAGAGGTCTGTCCTCGGGTGTCATGGCCAATGAGAGCACTACGGCGGCAATACACACACACACACACACACACACACACACACACACACACACACACACACACACACACACACCACACACACACACACACACACACACACACACACACACACACACACACACACACACACACACACACACACACACACACACACACACACACACACTCCTGAGTGGAGGTGCAACGTTCCATATAGACAGTTGAAATGGAGGTCCTTGGAGTGGCTGTAGACACGTGTCAGACCCACAGCGATTTATCGAGGTCCTTTATTGAAGCGGTGGCTCTAGTGTTTCGTTTCCGAGATTGAATCAGCAATACAAGCGCTGGGTACAAAATGAGACGTGACAGGAGCTGTGGAGTCAGTATAGGCGACATTATGGAACTGAGAGAGCTGGTTGTTCATTTCTCATTGTTATAGAAGAGCAATATCAGATCAACAAAACAATACATCTTGCACTTCATCCATCTGGGAAGGAAATTGAGAATTCTTGCGAGTGTTGAAAGTCATTGTGTTTTATGAAACAAAGCGAGAGGAGTTTGAGGAATAAAACTCTTGTGTTTACATCACATGAATAGGTTAAAAAAACATAGGTGCAGAGAGACACGCGGTGCTGAAAACCCCCGATTTCAAAACGTGCACAGGTGGGGCGCAGGTATGCTCGCGTTCTTTTGAAAATCTACCTTGTTAGCTTGTCACAAATGTGTACCAGAAAAACAGCTGATCTTGTACACTGTACAGTAGGGCTGACCTTCGAAGCTTTTTTTGGCAATCGAAGCTTCGGGGCCGAGCTTCGATTTTAATTCGAAGCTTCGAAAAAAAAATAAAAAAAAAAAATTTAATTTTTGTTTTTATATATATATATATATATATATATATATATATATATATTTTTTTTTTTTATCTTATGGTGTGGGACTTGTACAGCACTTTCGTAAACGTTGTTGTTTTTAAATGTGCTCTATAAATAAAGTGGGTTGGATTAATTAATTAAGTAGCCCCTTTCGTGACTGACGCATCCAACAAGGTTTCACTCGGCTGTGTGATTTAATTCAAGGTGGATCGCTGTTGTCGTTTGAACAACTTCAGATTTCATGGGAACTACCAATCCCCCAAATCAAGAATGTTTAAGATGAATGAAGTAAGATTTAGATTATTTGAAATATGGCCTGTGTAGACTAAACTATGCACAGAATTATGTCAGTCTACAAGGTCCGGATTCTACATGGTCCGGCAATGTAGACCTTGTAGACTCCACTAGAGACCAATTATCAGTGAATGTTCATGCATTTTTAAGAAGGGCAACTTCCACAAAAAAACAAAGAACTCACCAAAACATCTCAGTAGCACCTTATCTAAATGTTATATTTCATATATGGAGATTCATATTTATTTATGTATTGCATGCATTTCTACATTTTATTTCCTATTTTGTTTATTCATCCCAGTATCTTTCTTTCTTATGTGTGGAATTCTACAAGGTGCGCGCACACACACACACACACCTACACACACACACACACACACACACACACACACACACACACACACACACACACACACACACACACACACACACACACACACACACACACACTTACATTTAGTCATTTAGCTGACGCTTTTATCCAAAGCGACTTACAAGTTCTGTACGACAAGACAGCAAGAAGGGTACAACTCTATCAGCTGAGTAACAATGTTCATCAAAGTGTTGCGTGTTACAGTGTAGGTTAGTTTATTAGGACAAGTGCATGACAGTAAGGTTAGTTAGGGTTAAGTAACAATGTTCATCAAAGTGTGCGTGTTACAGTGTAGGTTAGTTTATTAGGACAAGTGCATGACAGTAAGGTTAGTTAGGGTTAGATTTTTTTTTTTTTTTTTTTTATCATTTCAGATAATGGTTGAAGAAGTGAGTCTTTAGTCGACGGCGAAAGATTGGACGGGATTCGGCTGTCCTAACTGGGATGGGTAGTTCACACACACACACACACACACACACACACACACACACACACACACACACACACACACACACACACACACACACACACACACACACACACACACACACACACACACACACACACACACACACACACACACACACACACACACACACACACACACACACACACACACACACCACACACCAGCGTTTCCGTTAGCCGGTAATTACCGGTATTTGGCCGGCAAAATCTGTTGAAGTCCGACATATTTAATCTCTCCGGTCATAGTGTCCGGTGAAAATAGTTCCCTCTGGGCACAGTTTGATTATTTGAATGTATTTGGATGGGCTGGAGTTGGGTGAACGAAACAATCATTGCGTTTGTTGTCGTTGCTTCGCTCAGCGAGAGCTTGCTGCTGGATTTGCGGAAGGCATGCAGCTGCAGACCCACATAACCCACCAGCTTTGCTGGCACAGTGCGGTCCCCAGACCTGGAAAGCTGCTCTGCGGGTCTGCAGCTGGATGCTTCTTGCAAACTAACTGCTGCCGGCTCGCGCTGATAACAGCTTTCATTGTTGGACCGGCTGCTTGGTGGAGCAACGATGAAACGAATGTAATGAATCGTTCGTCGCATGGGCTATTTAATTTTGGCCTGTTTTGGTACGGTTCGGGTGATCAAGTTGTGCTTGGAGGGAGTTGTTTTCACCGGACATTATGACCAGCACCAAGTCGTTGGGAGGTGGAGAAATACATCACGCAAACCCGGCCACGATAACGTTGCCGTCTCTCTCTGCAAAATTTCTCAGTTCTTCGCTTGATATAATTAATACAAATGTCCAATATAACGGAATTCGTTAGCTCATAAAAATGTGATTATAACAGACTGCTGTTTAGTGTCGGACCGACTGCCACATACGCGGTCTATTTTATTTCAAGTCAGCAGCAGCACGGAGTATCGAGGGACTTTTAATGACTGTATACGCAAAAGTAGCCTAGTTTTAAATAATAATATTATAAATCTACATGCCTTGAGGATGACATTCTTTATATAGTCTGCCTATAAATTGTTTTAAAGCTCAATAAACTATGACCGGAATTAATCTCATTTGTCCGGTAGATTGAAATCTTGCAGGTCACGGAGACCGGCAACAATTTTTTCTAACGGAAACCCTGACACACCACACACACACACACACACACACACACACACACACACACACACACACACACACACACCTACAAATCGAAGTAAATTTTTTTTTTTTTTTTTGTTTTTTACTTCGATTTTTTTTAATGTTCGAAGCTTGTGCCATCGAATCGAACGTTCGAAGCTTCGAAGCATTTAAGACAGCCCTACTGTACAGTAAGTATTCTGAGGCGGGGTAAGAGAACGCGTCCATCACAAACAACCTGGAGCTTGCGTTTGAAAAGCACTGTGTCAGAGACTATTTTCAAACATAACCGTATGAAGCCATGGTTGTGTATTCTCCTGACACAGACTGCTTGCTTTTATTGTAATTGTTTACATTCAGTTATTTGCATGATTAAGTATAGCTATACTGTATTTAGGTGTTGAACCCTTGCACTGAAGAACAATATAAGTCTATGACTGGTTGACTGACTGCGTCCTTCTCCTGGTACCTCTTGGTGTCCCTGCTCATGCAGCAGCTTGCCCAGGTTGTACAGACAGCTGGTGACGGAGCTCTTGTGGGCGTGGGGGTCCTTCAGGTTCTCATCTGGGATGTCAGCGCAGGTGAGGATGGTGCGCTTGGCCTCGTCCAGGCGACCCTGGTTCATCAAGATGATGCCCGTGTTCAAGTAGGCAGCTGAGGAGAGTGAGAGAGAGAGAGAGAGAGAGAGAGAGAGAGAGAGAGAGAGAGAGAGAGAGAGAGAGAGAGAGAGAGAGAGAGAGAGAGAGAGAGAGAGAGAGAGAGAGAGAGAGAGAGAGAGAGAGAGAGAGAGAGAGAGAGAGAGAGAGAGAGAGAGACCCATAACTCTTAGAAAATATTGATGAGGAACTTCTGCTTGTTGGCTGCTGGGAAGGGGAAGTTAGAGATTGCAAAATTGGGGGTGACATGCAACAAAGGGTCACAAAGCCATGTTGTCATATGTGTCTGGTCCCATCAGGGCCCAGAGAGCCTGCAGTTAGGGAGAGTAATGGTTCAAAGAGACATGAGTTTACTAGTTATTAACCCTTTGGGTGCCGTTAACGTAGAACTACGTTTCTGTCGCCCGACGGTTGAGTGCCGGAAACGTAGATCTACGCTTTTCTCACGGTATTTCTTTTATTCGCTATTGCCATTCATAATTCGGCGGGGCACCTTGTGCATACTGTTCTGATGTGTCTGAGCTGGCAGACGGTCTTATACCGCACAGACAGACCGCCCTCTAACGCCTTCGGCCACTATTGCACTCCATTAGAAATTATGTAGTTTCTTTTCTCTACCAAGCTGCGGCGTGGGGGTCGGGTCCTAAACACTCAAAAACACGCGCTTGTAGGGATGGCTTGGACAACTGACCCCGCCCGCCCGTTCATGTGCAATGCCCAATAATGTCGGAGACAGGACGCTGTGGATAACTGGAATGGCGATCAGATAATTGGATTATTTTTTTGCATTACATCAGAGACCAGGTAAGGACTCTATATATCCAATCTTGCGTTGATCTGATATTTTTTTCTCCCGTGATTGAAGCTGTCTGTGTGTGCTGTGTGTGGCTGTTTACCGTTGGGTGCAGGAGGGGGGGGGGGAGCGCCGCGCTTCAGGGCCCATTTCATGTACTGTATGCGCGAGGAGACATAATAATGATAATCTAGCATTGATTTCAGGAAGATTCGATAATCAGGTGAAAAATTACAACGTGATACGTGGATTCCACTAAAATGATGTGTGATGAGTTATTCAGAGAGGTGTGATGAGTTGTTCAGAGAGTTTGATGAGTTATTCAGAGAGGTTTGATGAGTTATTCAGAGAGGTGTGATGAGTTATTCAGAGGTGTGATGAGTTATTCAGAGAGGTTTGATGAGTTATTCAGAGAGGTTTGATGAGTTATTCAGAGAGGTGTGATGAGTTATTCAGAGGTGTGATGAGTTATTCAGAGAGGTGTGATGAGTTATTCAGAGAGGTGTGATGGGTTATTCAGAGGTGTGATGAGTTATTCAGAGGTGTGATGAGTTATTCAGATGTGTGATGAGTTATTCAGATGTGTGATGAGTTATTCAGAGGTGCGATGAGTTATTCAGATGTGTGATGAGTTATTCAGATGTGTGATGAGTTATTCAGAGGTGCGATGAGTTATTCAGATGTGTGATGAGTTATTCATTGAGGTGTGATGAGTTATTCAGAGGTGTGGTGAGTTATTCAGAGAGGTGTGATGAGTTATTCAGAGAGGTGTGATGAGTTATTCAGATGTGTGATGAGTTATTCAGAGAGGTGTGATGAGTTATTCAGAGGTGTGATGCGTTATTCAGAGGTGTGATGAGTTATTCAGATGTGTGATGAGTTATTCAGATGTGTGATGAGTTATTCAGAGGTGCTATGAGTTATTCAGATGTGTGATGAGTTATTCATTGAGGTGTGATGAGTTATTCAGAGGTGTGGTGAGTTATTCAGAGAGGTGTGATGAGTTATTCAGAGAGGTGTGATGAGTTATTCAGATGTGTGATGAGTTATTCAGAGAGGGGTGTGATGAGTTATTCAGAGGTGTGATGAGTTATTCAGAGAGGTGTGATGAGTTATTCAGATGTGTGATGAGTTATTCAGAGAGGTGTGATGAGTTATTCAGAGGGTGTGATGAGTTATTCAGATGTGTGATGAGTTATTCAGAGGTGTGATGAGTTATTCAGATGTGTGATGAGTTATTCAGAGAGGTGTGATGAGTTATTCAGAGAGGTGTGATTCAGAGAGGTGTGATGCGTTATTCAGAGAGGTGTGATGAGTTATTCAGAGGTGTGATGAGTTATTTAGATGTGTGATGAGTTATTCAGAGGTGTGATGAGTTATTCAGAGGTGTGAAGAGTTATTCAGAGAGGTGTGATGAGTTATTCAGAGGTGTGATGAGTTATTCAGAGGTGTGATGAGTTATTCAGATGTGTGATGAGTTATTCAGAGAGGTGTGATGAGTTATTCAGATGTGTGATGAGTTATTCAGAGGTGTGATGAGTTATTCAGAGGTGTGATGAGTTATTCAGATGTGTGATGAGTTATTCCGAGGTGTGATGAGTTATTCAGAGAGGTGTGATGAGTTATTCAGAGAGGTGTGATAAGTTATTCAGATGTGTGATGAGTTATTCAGATGTGTGATGAGTTATTCAGAGATGTGTGATGAGTTGTTCAGAGAGGTGTGGTGAGTTATTCAGAGAGTTGTGATGAGTTATTCAGAGAGGTGTGATGAGTTATTCAGAGGTGTGATGAGTTATTCAGAGGTGTGATGAGTTATTCAGAGGTGTGTTGAGTTTTTCAGAGAGTTGTGATGAGTTATTCAGAGAGGTGTGATGAGTTATTCAGAGGTGTGATGAGTTATTCAGAGATGTGTGATGAGTTATTCAGAGGTGTGATGAGTTATTCAGAGAGGTGTGATGAGTTATTCAGAGGTGTGATGAGTTATTCAGAGAGGTGTGATGAGTTATTCAGAGGTGTGATGAGTTATTCAGAGGTGTGTGATGAGTTATTCAGAGAGGTGTGATGAGTTATTCAGAGGTGTGATGAGTTATTCAGATGAGTGATGAGTTATTCAGAGGTGTGATGAGTTATTCAGAGAGGTGTGATGAGTTATTCAGATGAGTGATGAGTTATTCAGAGGTGTGATGAGTTATTCAGATGTGTGATGAGTTATTCAGAGGTGTGATGAGTTATTCAGAGGTGTGATGAGTTATTCAGAGATGTGTGATGAGTTATTCAGAGGTGTGATGAGTTATTCAGATGTGTGATGAGTTATTCAGAGAGGTGTGATGAGTTATTCAGAGGTGTGATGAGTTATTCAGAGAGGTGTGATGAGTTATTCAGAGGTGTGATGAGTTATTCAGAGAGGTGTGATGAATTATTCAGAGGTGTGGTGAGTTATTCAGAGGTGTGATGAGTTATTCAGAGAGGTGTGATGAATAATTCAGATAAGTGTGATGAAGAATTCAGAGAGGTGTGATGAGTTATTCAGAGAGGTGTGATGAGGAATCCAAAGGGGTGCGAATGACAACAATCGCAGTGAAAGGGACTCTGCTTCACTCTAGACAGCCCAAATCGAGGCAAGAGGGGGTTTCGCCTGATGCAACAAAGCCAATGTGGGCATACTCTTCTCAATGAATATGAAATAAGACTGCTCTGTAGCCTATAAATATTGAATAAGTTCCAACAAAGCAAGGCTGAGTTTCCCATTGCGTTCTGTCTGTACATACAGTTCAGCCCTTTTCTTACTTCTCCTTTGACCTTTGCGAAGGTCCTGTGGATCTCTTTGGGATGTTGACTCCCAGGTTCCATGGTGAAAGACCAACAGCCAATAATCAGCCATGAAGGTGGAGAGCAATTAGGCTCGGTGGGCTCTGTCTTTGAAAGCACCTCCTATCCTGTCTGGCCTGGTTTAGCAGAAACTGGCCTTTGACAGCGGATCAATGTAGAGGATTCATCCTCATGGTTCCAACATATTCAGGAGTTGATTGTGTGTATGTGGTGGTGGTACCGTTTGAAGGAAATGTGTAAAATCAGTGTCACCATGGACTCTACAAACAAGCTCCTTTCCTTGGGGCTTTGTATCTCAGATGTGGCGCCTTCAAGCGGATCGTCAAAATACATAAACACACGTCCCCTGTTAAATACAGACGTCCCTTGTCGCGCCACGCGCCAAGGTATTAGCTCGTTAACAGTCAGCATAGGCTGACATGGACTGCTAGGTACTGTTTTCTCAACACGGGGATGTGTCAACGGGAGGAAACCAAAGCGACGGAAATTGAGCTATTCCCAACGCTCTCGCCTCGTCTGCGAGAGAGGGGGGCGTGAGGAGAATCAATCGCGCTCTATCACAGTACAGCTTCTGCATATTTTATAAACACGCTCAAGTTTGTTTCAGCAAGCTGCCACTTAACGCCATGAGCGATGGTTCAACCTTGGAGGGGGGGGGGGGGGGGGGGGGGTTAATTGTCACATTCTCCTTCCTCCTCTCTCGCCTCCACGGCTCTGAGGTAATTAATTAACCTCGTTATCGGCCCTAATAGATTGGATAATTACGGCGCTGAATAGAAATTACAAAGTCTAACCGTGATCTCGATTAGGTCTATAATGAATCAGCGGGGAGAAAGGAAGAGTAGACATTTAAGGCTTACTGTTTATCTGTCATTGGCTGCTACCTGGGACAATGAGGGCCTAATCTATAGACTGCGAGCGTCGTTCATACTAATCAGAGAACGACACTGCTGAGCAGCGGTGATAATGACCTCACGTGGCTTACTGTATTGAAGACCTATCAAGGTACAGTACTATAAGTAGAGTTGGGTGTTGAATAAATTTTTAATGGTATATAATCAATTGGGTCAGTGCCATAAGGGTATGGAAGTTCGGTATGTAGCCGACTGTAAGACGGCTACATCATTAAAGCAGAAAGTAATGGGGTGAGGAAGAGGGGGGGGCAAGACTGGTACAGAACACTGGGCCAAAAGGAGGTAGATGAGAGGAGGAGAGGAGGGTAGATATAAATATGAAAAGGCAGGGGGCCCTGACCCGGATTCATAATAATTTAAATGATGCCAACGTTTTGAATCCGTTGAAGTGAGGGGAGCTTTGAAAGCCGGTCCACCAGTGGAATCTTTAATTAAGCTATACAGCTACTGCCCTGAACCTCCTGCAACCAACCCACCATACCCCTCCCCGCCCCTTCCCTCCTCCACACCCACACAACCCCCCTATTCGGCGTTGCCTGGACACAGCCACAAAACACAAGAGCTTTGAGACTGTCAATAAAAAGAGGAGCTGTACTTACAAGCCAGAGTTGGCCGGCTCCCAATGGCCAGCTTATAGTAGTGGAGAGCTTCTGAGAACTTGTTGTTCTCCTGTAGCAGCAAACCGCTGCGAGAGAAAGAAAGAAAAAAGAAAAAAAAGACATAAATTAAGTGACAGACTTTTAAAGAAAAACAGAAGTTATGTACTCATCTAGACTCCAGAGCCAAAAAACTCAACAGAGGAGGCGGTTGAAGTCAGACGTTTCCTTTTCAAACAGGACAAATGATAACACATTTGTTTCATGTAGCACTTTTCTAGAAGTGGCGTTACACAAACAACAGACAAGTATAACACAAACACACAGAATACGTGCAGAAGGGCTGGGTCTTGAGGCAGGATTGGAGAGTGGAGAGACTGCGTCTGCAATGTCTTGCTTGAGGGAGTTCCAGAGCCTGGAAGGCCCTGTCCCCAAACCTGCGAAGGCTGGACTTGGTGGAGAGAAGGCATGCTGAGGGACGGTGGGGGTTGGTAGGGGGAGAGGAGGTCAGTGAGGGCAGTTGGTGAAGGGCTTTGTAGGTGAAGATCAGAATTTTGTAGTGGATCCGGTGGGAGACAGGATGCCAGTGAAGGTCTTTTAGGACTGAGGTGTCTGAGGATTCGGTGTGAGTTAGAAGTCGGGCGGAGGCGTTCTGGACCAGTTGGAGTCTATTGATGGAGCTACAGTATAACAATGATGCCGTGGAGGAGTGAGTTGCAGTAGTCAGGACGGGAGGAGAGGAAGGCCTGGATCAGTGTCTCTGCAGCAGGGCGTGAGAAAGAGGGTCCGATCTTTGCAATATTGCGAAGGTGGTAGAATGAGGATTTGACAATAAGGTGGATATGGGGGTGGAGGGAGAGGGTGGGGGGGTGAGGATCACGCCTGGGAGGAAGGAGGGGAGACGGTATAGCTGTCAACGGTGTGTGCGGGGGGGGTCGTTGACCCTGCCACGGGTGGACTTGCCCCTGTTTTGTCACCGTTGAGTTTGAAGAAACATTGTCCAGGCTTTTATTGTTGATGTGAGAGAGGGGGTGGGTTGTGTGTGTGTGTGCGTGTGTGTGTGTGTGTGTGTGTGTGTGTGTGTGTGTGTGTGGGGGGGGGGGGGGGTATTTGGCTCTGATAAGAGAGACAGGGGTAGGAAAGGGAGCTAATAAATCTGCCGTCTTATAGCTTAGCATCCGTACACTTTGAATGTAGTGTCAGCACTGCCACTGGCCGCTCCTCCTCTCCTCAGGCTGCTGACACATGGCGATTAATAACATCCTGTCAGCCAGACGCTACTCTGGGGAGAAGACACGGCACTGGAGAGCACTGATCAATAGATACACACGCACAACGTCACACACACACACACACACACACACACACACACACACACACACACACACACACACACACACACACACACACACACACACACACACACACACACACAGGTGGAGAGCACTGATCAATAGAGACACACATAATCACACACACACACACACACACACACACACACACACACACACACACACACACACACACACACACACACACACACACACACACACACACACACACACATACATACATACATACATACATACATACATACATACATACATACATACATACATACATACATACATACATACATACATACATACATACACACAGAGGCCTGTGAAATGAGTTTGAAAGTCCAATTTTTTTGTATCCACTTTTTCTCCCATTTTCTATATTTTCTCCCATCCCAATTTCGTATCATCCAATTCAACCCTCCCCTGTCACGAACGCTGTTTCTTGCCTCCCACAAGCCGGCTGCAATGTGGACTAAGTCATACATAGCACAAGTCCCCTCCGGTACTTGAGGTAACAGCAGTCGCATCTTTTCACCTGCGCAGCTCGATCTCTCAGTGGCGAGGAGTAACGCGTGGGAGGCTCACGCTGTCCCCGACACTTCCTGATTCTACTGCGCAGGCGCACCAACCGACCTGTAGGAGTCGCTGTCCACAACGCCCGATCCCCACCCATCAGTTTCCCACCCCCTAATACGGCCAATGTGTATTAGTATGAACGACCAGCTAAACTGAAAGCAATGTGGAGCGCTGGGCTCGAACAGGCGAGCCCAGCGTCTCCGCATTCGTGGCGAGCGCCTTGCCCACTACGCCACGTAGCCGCCCTAAAGTCCAATTGTTTGTATACACTGCTGAGTCACAACACACACACACACACACACACACACACACACACACACAGACACACACACACTCACACACATTGACATGTGATCAATTTATATTATATACACATCGTCAAGTCAACCCAGTCAAGATCAATATAATATGACATTGGATCACAATCACATAGTACACTTACTGTAGGCATTATACAGAACACAGTCTAGCATGAAGAGAGTCAAAATACTAACAAGTGACACGACTGACAGTGCAGCTGTTCCATTGTGCAGCGCTTTGTGTCCTGGTACAAGGAAAGCACTGTAGAAACGCAGGCATTCATTCAATCATCCTATTGGTTTTGGATCAATGGGGATACAATGCATATACATGCTGATGCATCCACTCTAAGGCCCTTAGACGCTGTGTAATCACATTACTTCCTCCTGTAATTAAGTAATGCAATGTATTACTGTTCCAATTTTGGTAGATTCCTTATGAGCCTTTTGAAAAATCCCTCCTAGGTTACCGTACATCTGGGTGAGAGAGTATATGTTAAAGATAAAGAAAGAGAGAGAGCGAGACTGCATTACCCCCTAATCCAACAGCATGTTCCAAGTCCGCACACTGAAGACGTGATATACAGAGAGATATATGCGTTATCCCATCTATTGTAATGGGTTCAATTAGATACTGCAAGTATGCCCTCTTTCTTGGCCTAAGCTTATAAACCTATGGAGAAATGCCCCTATCTTAACACGTCTTTTCATCTTGTCTATCTCTGTTTGCTGTCATAATGCTGAGGTTTTAACTGCGTGAAGAGAGGAGCGTTATTCCCTCTTTATTGTGTGACGACCCGCCCCCTACTGGTCAGTTTGTTTTCTGTTCTCTTTTGTTTCCAGGTTGGGAGGAGGCTCGTCAGGGCTGAGGGCAGACTGTACACCTGGGCCCTGGTGAAGCCCCAGTATAAAGTCTGCTGCCAGGATCAGTGTGGTCTCTCTCTCCTACCTGCTGCCATGATCAGTGTGGTCTCTCTCTCCTACCTGCTGCTAGGATCAGTGTGGTCTCTCTCTCCTACCTGCTGCCAGGATCAGTGTGGTCTCTCTCTCCTACCTGCTGCCAGGATCAGTGTGGTCTCTCTCTCCTACCTGCTGCTAGGATCAGTGTGGTCTCTCTCTCTCCTACCTGCTGCTAGGATCAGTGTGGTCTCTCTATCCTACCTGCTGCCAGGATCAGTGTGGTCTCTCTCCTACCTGCTGCCAGGATCAGTGTGGTCTCTCTCCTACCTGCTGCCAGGATCAGTGTGGTCTCTCTCCTACCTGCTGCCAGGATCAGTGTCTCTCTCCTACCTGCTGCCAGGATCAGTGTGGTCTCTCTCCTACCTGCTGCCAGGATCAGTGTCTCTCTCTCCTACCTGCTGCTAGGATCAGTGTGGTCTCTCTCTCCTACCTGCTGCCAGGATCAGTGTCTCTCTCTCCTACCTGCTGCCAGGATCAGTGTCTCTCTCTCCTACCTGCTGCCAGGATCAGTGTGGTCTCTCTCTCCTACCTGCTGCCAGGATCAGTGTCTCTCTCCTACCTGCTGCTAGGATCAGTGTGGTCTCTCTCTCCTACCTGCTGCCAGGATCAGTGTCTCTCTCTCCTACCTGCTGCCAGGATCAGTGTCTCTCTCCTACCTGCTGCTAGGATCAGTGTGGTCTCTCTCTCCTACCTGCTGCCAGGATCAGTGTCTCTCTCTCCTACCTGCTGCCAGGATCAGTGTCTCTCTCTCCTACCTGCTGCCAGGATCAGTGTGGTCTCTCTCTCCTACCTGCTGCCAGGATCAGTGTCTCTCTCTCCTACCTGCTGCCAGGATCAGTGTGGTCTCTCTCCTACCTGCTGCCAGGATCAGTGTGGTCTCTCTCCTACCTGCTGCCAGGATCAGTGTCTCTCTCCTACCTGCTGCCAGGATCAGTGTCTCTCTCCTACCTGCTGCCAGGATCAGTCTCTCTCCTACCTGCTGCCAGGATCAGTGTCTCTCTCTCCTACCTGCTGCCAGGATCAGTGTCTCTCTCTCCTACCTGCTGCCAGGATCAGTGTCTCTCTCTCTATCTCTCTTTGTTGATTTGATTCATGTATTAGTTTACATCTTACACACATACACTCACCAACTTACACCACTGATTTACTGACACTCACACACATACTCTGTTTTACTTTTGTTAATAGATTATTTGCATATTTAAATGTCCTGCTTGTTTTCACCCTGCTGAAGTTGAAGGTGCTGGCTGTGAGAGAAAAGGAGACACAGCTGAGTGTCAAGTGTCTCCTCTCTTCACCAAGACATACACATATCTCCCATCAAGATTTAAATACAGGTTCAAATAAACAAATTCATTCACGTCCAACATTACCCACAAGGCGACGGTAAACGACGCAACACTCACAGGTTATACAGCATGTCAGCCATGTTCCTGCGGTAGTAGAGAGCGTTCCTGTAGGCCCGCTCTGCCTCCTCCATCTTGGCCTGGTTCTTCAGTACGTTCCCCAGGTTGCCCCATGCTGTCGGGAGGAAAACAGCAAGGGGTCAATTAAAGAGGGCGAAAAGAGGGCTGAGAAAAAAAACAAAGCAAAACCTTTTTTACGAGATTAAACTTTATTCTATCGGACCAGGGAATGGAGCGAGGCCGCAGCGGGTCGTGTATTCATTATGCAGCAGGAGGGTACTTTTCTTTCTTTCGTTCTTTCAATCAGTAATGCCCTTCTGGCTCTATATACAGACACTCGCTGGCTGATGGGGTTCGTTCTTTTGGGGGGGAGGGGCTTCTTCCCCAGAGGACATTGTCCCAGCTCCCACTGTAGCCGCTGACATTAATGCTGGCACAGGAAGATGCAGGGGGCAGACAAAAAAACACACACCGGGGAAGCTTTGTATGAAAAAAAAACACCCACCAATTATTCCTTAAACAGGGAAGACCTCCCTCGTGCTGTGGTAGAATTAATGACATTACTGTTGAATGGATAGTCAAATAACTGACAGGCCGAGAGAGGTTGCTAGGGGGACATTACAGACTTGAGTAATATAGAAATGAATTTGAAAGACCAACAATGGGGGTCGATATATACGATCTCAGTGGGAGAGGGTGGGAGAGTAATTAGCGGCTAATATGGAGGTTGCCGATAGCCCATCGGTAGGGTACGTTAAATACACATCTTTATAGATTTGTCACTTACATGATAGAGAGAGTGCAGAGTACAGCGCTCTGACAACATTAACGACTCAATAGAATCAATTTTACTTCTCCACAATCAATACCGCGACTGGACATGACAGTCGGGGTCCACTTTCAACACATTAGCATATTTGCATATTTGCATGACTGCATTGGGTGGCGTAGGCTGTGAGAATTAAAGGAACACACCAGGAATAGGAAATGCACTCATCGTCTTCTCCAGAGTCAGACAAAAATATGGATACCACTTTCCTCTCAGTAGAAAGCTATCCGGCTGCAAGCTAGCCGTAGCAGATACGGACCAGCTAGCCTACAGTAGCTGCTGGCCAAAAACTCCTCCCCTGGAGTTTTAAGAGGAAATTGGTATCTATCTTCAGGCTGATGATTTTCTTTTCTTCATATTGCCTAATGTAGTTACAAAACAGGACACTTCTCTGACATGCTTATCTTCAGATAATCAAGGGGTATCATATGTGTCAGGACTCAGGAGGTTACAACACTCTGTAACAAATAAAAAGACAAAACCATCTCAATGAATTGTAAAAGTCCTCGTTAGTGTTATTCTGTTGTTCACTTGGCACACGTATTAAAGATCATAACATTTTCACAAATATACAAATTCTACAATCGGTTAAAAAAAACAACAGGCAGAAATAAAATTGGGCCGATTCATCATTCATGTCAGATATTGATTGTTTACAGATATGTTGTTGCATTCCTAGTAAAAAGGCATACATCTTGTGAGAACCCTGCCAGTCTCTGCTTCTGAGACAGGGTTTCATCAGTGGTGCATATGAAAGGAGACAGTGAATTGATTGATTGAAAACTTTATTAACATATTGCAGAATGGGTACAATACAGTATGGCTCAATACACACAATTGTTAAGGGGATGCAGACCAGAGAAAGACTTTCGTCTTGTTTACATCAGGGTCCCCCATTTTCAATTCATCGTAACATTTATGACATACATGACATACATACAGATAGACAGTACTGCTACATCTATACATTATGACACCAGATTTACAAATACAGTACTGTTTTTGATACAAGAAGAGTCTAAAAAAAGAGAGTATATTTGACGAAGAAACTGTACATTGGAGGAGGTTGGTAGGTAGGAGGTTGGTAGGAGGGGTTGGGTAGGTGGGGTGGGGTGGGGGGGAAACTGTACATTGGAGGTGGTGGGGTGGGGGTGGGGGTAACTGTACATTGGATTATCGACTAAACCTTACTTGGTCCCAAGAAGAGGGTCTCGTGTATTATTGGGTTTAATAGGACATTTATTGTACATTGGAGGGGGTTGCGTTAGGACATTTACAGGGGCCAGTTTAGAATTGCAGTCTCTCGTAGATGCTCTTTGAAAGTGGGTAGTGATTCACATTCCTTTACAGCTGTGGGTAGGGCGTTCCACATTGATGTGGCATAATTGCGAAACGTGTTTAGTCCCTTGTTTGAGCCGAATCTGGGTTTAACATAATTTGTGGAGCTCCCTCTGGTGTTGTGGTCGTGGTATTCACTGACCTTTGGGAAGTATTTTGACATGTACATGGGTACCTTAGTGGTGTAGTGTATCTTGTAGACCAGGCCCATTGCAAGTTGCTGTACTCTGTCGTCTACTCTAAGGCATCCTAGGTTGTCAAAGTGGGCAGGGGTGAGGTGGGTTCTAGGAGTCAGGTCAAGCAGTAGTCTGACCAGTTTGTTTTGAGATGTTTGTAATTTTGTTTTTAGCGCCTTTGAGGTGCTTTGGTACCATGAGGTGCAAGCATAGTCATAGTACCCTTGAATGAGTGCTCCTGCCAGAGTCTTCAGGGTATTCTTGTTTACCAGAGAGGAGATCCGGTACAAGAATCAACTTCGTTGGTTGACTTTTTTTAATACATTGGATGCCATTTTGCCACAGGAAAGATTTGCCTCTAGGATGGAACCTAGGTATGTAATTTCATCTTTCCTTGTGACAATATTGTCACCCACTGTAAGAGAGAAGCCGTCGGTCTTGCTGAGTTTGTTATTTGAACCGAAGAGAATGGACTCTGTTTTACCTAGGTGTAATGATAGTTTGTTATCAGCGAGCCAGGTGCAGATTCTGCCGAGTTCAGAGCTTTTTCAACCTGCAACTTGTTCCTGTCAGAGACCAGAGACTCATTCTTGTTTGCTGTTGTTAAAATGTACTTCGAAGACGTGTGCTTCAAGCGGTGTGTTTATTTAAACACTTTAAGTCAAATCGTCTGACTCAGAGATCCCAAAGGATATCCAGATATACTGTATAAAGGCAAGCAGAAAAAACGAATAAAAAAAACACAGAACACTTCCCTCACTTGAACACATGCATGGTCGGTCGGTAGACATTTCTTTTCACTTAAAAAGTACAAAATAACTTTTGTCAGACCCTGAACGTTTAATTTCAAATGAGCGTGGCGGTACTTAAGAGAGAATGGACTCTGGTGAGAGGTTTCATCCCAGATAGATTATGGGAAGTGCGAGAGAGGCCTTGTGCTGCCGGTCTGCTCGGGGCTGACGAAACGCCAGAGCAAACAGCCGTCACGCCTGAGCCCCGCTGCAGAATGTGAAAGGGGAAATTAGCTAACACAACAAGTCCCGCTGGTACCTCGCGAGTCTCTGTCCCCAGGATTACTCCTCCCGGGCATCTCGGCGCTGCTGCAACGCGCTATTAGCTTTGGACCACAGCTCTGTGCCGGGTCACCTTCAGGCTTTTGCATATTCTATTGGAGAGTCGCTGCCAGTCAGAGAGGGAACGCCGTGCCAACGGCCGTGTCCTTCCAGGTCCGAGAGGACATCTGATATGATGATGATATGACTATATGACTATATGATAGATGATAGGGGTTCAATGGGTTTACCAGCACAGAGAACATGTGCTTAAAGGAACATGCCAACTTTTTGGGAAATTAGCCTATTTGGCATCTACCCTGGAGTTAGACAAGCAGATACATACCCTTTTCTTCTCTGTGCATGCATTAGGCTTAGGGAACAGCCGTTGTGACTTGTGTATTTACCACGTCTAGAAAAAAAAATATATAGACATTTTCGTTTTCTAAGCAGATATATACTCAGACATATTCTTTGCCGAACCACTGCTGCAGTGATTTCATCACCTCAAAAGCCCCGCTTCTCAAAAAGCAACAGGGCTTTTGAGGCGATGAAATCACTGCACCCAGGCAGCAGTGATTCGGAGTATATCTGCTTAGAAAACGAAAATGTCTAATTTTTTTTTTTATGTGGTAAACACACAGGTCACAACATGTTTACAGGAACGTTTTGGAGTTGTATTTGGAGTGTATTTTATGACTGTTGGGAACTAGGCTACACTGGCACACCTACTTCCAGTGAATGCCGCTAAGCTAGGCTAACGATGCGGCCTGTGTGTGTGGGTTTCCTCTGGTTACTCTGGTTTCCTCCCATACCGAAGGACATGTAGCCAGGTACGTAGATACTCCTGCAATTGCCCTTGAACAAGGTACTGGCATTACAACTGGAGATGGGCCCCACATTCCACACTGTGGCTGCCCATGGCTCCTGAGTAGGGAACAACGCTTAGTCTACTGTGATTTTTGCTTTGGGGGGAGCGGGGCGAAAAGTTCAACTTGGGAGGATTTGTACATCTGGTGGTGACGTGGAGGATTTGTACATTTGGGGGTAACGTGGAAGATTTGTACATTTGGGGGTAACGTGGAATATTTATACATTTGGGGGTGACATTGGGGGTGTTAATGTGACATTTTAAGCAGCTTTATGGTGCATTATTTAGTGCTGAAGGAGACAAATGGATGGCACACATTATCACATCAACACCTATACCTAAAAGCCTCATCTCCTAGTTCAGATAAACAGCTTAACTCATTCCCTGCCAACAACGATTTAATACGTGTTTGACCGCCAATTGTTGAACGCCAACCACGTATTACATTATTTGATCGTTATTTATTTTATTCGCTATTTCCAATTGTTATCCATCCAGGGAGCTTGTGTAACCATAGGGAATGAGTCTGAGATCGCAAAAGTCCAAAACCGCCGCCTGGTACCGTGGCCGATGTTGCACTCCCTTTGAGACTCTGTGTATGTGGCTGTGCGTCGATGAAATTCCTCCTTCTAGTAGCCTGGACTGAGGGCTTTACCCGATCGCATTGAATAGTTTTCGGGACCCCCGATTCATTATGCTGTGGTGGGTTATGTCGTGGCCCAAATGGACATATGATCTACCAGATGGCAATCAAATAATTTAAATATTCTTTTTGGAATCTCACCGGCCACAGGTAAGAGCAATTTAACGTCAATTTCAGCTTGATTGTGCGTTGTTTTCATAGCGATCGTATGCTGTTGTACTAACAAATGCCGCTATTGACAATCAATTAATCAGAAACGACCCCCCCCCCCCTTTCATGCATTCATGATGGAACATAATATACAGATCATATGCATTTGAATTTTTAATTGTAGCGTGTATAGGGACGAAATGCCAATGGATTAAGTATAATATGCATCGCAGCCTATTACTAGCCTCCCAGGAATGACCCTAAACCGCTCTAAAACCATACTTATATTCACCACGTTATAAAACGGGAATGTATGGATGGAAAAAGTATTCCTTTTTCACATCTTGAACGATGTCAAATGGGCCATATATTGCATCCATAGCTATAATATATATATAGTTATAGCCCTGCAAACAAGGTCAGCGACTCCATTGGTTTAATGCGTGGCAGCACATAGTCATATCCCGTTCCCAGCGTGACGGAGAAATTGTTAATGTGATGGGGTTAAGATGTTTTCATGTGTGCACAACATGTGCGTGTCTGTTTATTAACATGTATGTGTGCTGGCATGTGTTTCAAGTTCAAGTTTCAAGTTTCTTTATTAGTTGTCATACAAAAATACAGAATACTTTTATATGAAATGCTTTTTTCTGTTATGCTCCTGAGAGTGTGCTAGATAAAAATAGATAAAGTATGAAATAGAAAGTCAAAAGTACGTAAACAAAATGTAAACAAAAGAGTTCAATATTCATATATACAATATACAATACAGAGTAGAATAAATGAGTAACTGAGTTACAATACAATACAGTATACAGTACAATGCAGAAAATGGATGAGGTACAACTTGGGGGTAAGGTGCACTGAGGTATGAATTGTAGTGCAAATCTCTTTACCAATAAATATAAAGTGTGTTAAAGTGTCTAAAGTGGGTGCTACAGTGAGTTGTTTATTTAAAGTGAGTGTGTACGTGTGGATGTGTGTGCTGTGAGTGTATTTGATGGTTTGTTACATAGTGTTATTGTCGTTGAGCATCCTGATGGCCTGGGGATAGAAGCTCCTTCTGAGTCTCTCTGTACTGGCCATGAGACTCCGGTATCGCTTGCCTGACCGCAGCAGTTCAAAGAGGCAGTTGTTTCGGTGACTAGAGTCTTTGATTATTCTCTTAGCCTTACCCCTGCAACACTTGTTGTAAATGTCTTGATAGTGGGAGCCCACCTCCAATTGTGCGTTCGGCTGAGCGGGCCACTCTCTGTAGTCTGCTACGCAGCTACGGTCTTGTGCGGTGCTATTCCCAAACCAGGAAGTGATGTTACCAGTCAGGATGCTCTCTATTGTGCATGAGTAGAAGTTCTTAAGGATCTTCTGACTCACTTTAAACTTCCTTAGGCGCCTAATGAAGTAGAGGCGTTGTCGTGCCTTCTTGATGTCAAGTCCTTGGATATGTGGACTCCGAGGTACTTGAAACTGTTCACTCTCTCAACCGGTGCCCCGTCGATGCTGAGGGGGATGTAGTCCCTGACCCCCGACCTCCTGAAGTCCACAATCATCTTTTTTGTTTTGCTGACGTTCAGGGAGAGGCAGTTCTCCTGACACCACCGTGCCAGATCCTCTACCTCTTCCAGGTAGGCCCTCTTGTCGTTTGCAGAGATCAGGCCCACCACTACTGTGTCGTCAGCAAATTTGATGATTGTGTTGTTGTTCCACTGTGCCACACAGTCATGTGTGTACAGGGAGTAGAGGAGGGGACTCAGAACACAGCCCTGGCGGGCCGCTGTGTTGGTGGTGATGGGTGAGGAGATGCAGTTGCCTGCTCTCACCACCTGGGGTCTGCCCGTCAGAAAGTCCAAGACCCACTGGAAGAGGTCATAGTTCAAGCCCAGGTCCCTGAGCTTGGCTACGAGTTTGGAGGGGACTATGGTATTGAATGCTGAGTTGTAGTCGATGAATAGCATTCTCACATAGTTCCCCTGCCTCTTGTCCAGGTGTGATGCTGCTGTGTGCAGCACATGGGCTATGGCGTCCTACATCTGTTGGGGCGATATGCAAATTGCAGGGGGTCCAGGTTGATGGGGAGGGATGAACAGATGTAGCCCTTCACAAGCTTCTCAAAGCACTTCATGGCTATGGAGGTGAGAGCTACAGGGCGATAGTCGTTGAGGTAAGCGGGCTTGGATTTTTTAGGTACAGGGATAATGGTGGACTTCTTCAGACAGGTGGGGATGACAGCCTGTTCTAAGGACAGGTTGAATATGTCAGTGAATACCGGGGCCAATTGGTCGGCACAGACTTTTAGGACGTGGCCGGGGATGCCGTCCGGTCCTGCTACCTTCCTGATATTCACGTCCTCCTCACCTCATGTTCTGTTATCCTGAACACTGAGTCTCCATCGGCAGTGGCTCCCCCTTCTGTTGCAGTGGTCTGTAGGCTGGTGTTGTTATTCACAGCCTCAAACCTCGCATAGAAGGTATTGAGTTCATTCGCCATTAAGGAGATATATATGTGCGTGTGTGAGTAATTATAACGGTGTTCATATTCAGTAGTACACGTTACTGACGCTGTGAGCAACACTATGCATTGATTCACTTTACTCCTGTAAATCCCATCTTAAAATGTGGAAAACCAGGCTGGGTGGGAAAAATAGGCTTTGTGGAAAAACCAGGCTGGGTGGGAAAAGGAGGCTTTGTGGGAAAACCAGGCTGGGTGGGAAAATTAAGCGGCGCTCTTGATAACTGTACTGCCTGATGTTATGTTACTGTGAGGACTGCCTGATGTTATGTTACTGTATGTACTGCCTGATGTTATGTTACTGTGTGTACTGTGGTGTTATGTTACCATGTGTGCACTGCCTGATGTTATGTTACTGTATGTACTGCCTGATGTTATCTTACTGTGTGTACTGTCTGGGTTATGTTACTGTGTGCACTGCCAGCTCTTTTAACTAGGGCTGACCTTAGAATTTTTTTTGGGAATTTGAAGCTTCGGGGCCGAGATTCGATTTTAAATCGAAGCGTCGAATTTTTTTTTTTTTTTTTTTTTTTTTTTATAATATATATTTTTTTTATTTATGTTGTGGGACTTGTACAGCACTTTGTTAAATTTGGTCAGTGCTGTAAAGTTAAAACAAATTAAAATCTTAGACAAGCGAAACACTTTGCTTTCATGAAATATTGTAAGCCGTCATTTGAGGCTTTATAAAAGCAGCACAATGAACAGAAATCTGTCAGTACCGAGTCCGACCTCATCTTAAATAACAAACAGCATTGCTTGTTGTAGTTAACAAAGAGTTGATTTTGCACAAAAATAAATAAATAAATAATAATCGAATTTTATTTTCATATTCGAATCCCATGCCCAAGTATTTAAGACAGCCTACTTTTAACACATCTGTATTTCAGTTTTAACAATTTTCAGTGTTACTCCAATATATATATATATACACTGTATGTATATAAAAACAACAGGTGGAAATCTTGTTAATCATTCATAAAAGCAGAATCCTGCCTCACCTTTAGCAGGGTTGACGTAGATCCCTGACTTGTAGAGCATCTCCTCGCTCTGCCAGTCCCGGTTCCTCAGGACCGTCTTGACCCCGAACAGCAGGACCAGGGCCGCACCGCAGTACACCAGCGTGGCCCTCGGGGGCCCGTGTCGCAGCCGGACGTACAGGGCCCTCGCCCCCACAGCCACCAGCAGGCAGAAGCCCATGCTGGGGATGTAGAGCACCCTCTCCGCAATCACAAACCCCACGTAGAAGAACAGGTTGGTGGCGGGGAGGAAGGGGACGGCCAGCAGGCCCAAGGAGAACACCACCACGTTCTCCGTGGTGGGCAGCAGAGTCCTCGGCTCATAATGCTTTTTGGTTCCGTTCTGCGTGCCGCCGGGGTGAGGCTCCGCGTGAGGGCCGTCGCTGTGCTCGTGGCTGTTGTGTTGGTAGCTGTGTCCATTGCTGTTGCCGTTCCTGCCGTTGGCGACGTGGTGGTGGGCTTTGCCGTTGGTCTCCCGGCTCTTGGCCTGATGCGTCCGCAGGCCGAACCAGGCCAGCGCCAGCGCTCCCAGATAGAAGGCCACGGTGTGAAGGTTCCTCCAATCGGCGAGGCTCCTGACCAGAGGTAGGGCGTCCATGGACCAATCGAAGCTGAGCATGTCCGGGCACAGCAGGAGCCCGACGTTGACGGCGGGCAGGTGGAGGAAGGTGAGCGCCCGGGTGAGGAGTGAGGGGTGGTCTGCCGCCGGGTTGTCGGAGTTGGAGAAGTTGGGAGGCTTGTTGCCCATCCAGTAGAGACGGCATGCCAGCAGCACAGATCCCCAGGAGGCCAACAGCAACACGCTCAGCAGCAGGTGCACGCTCTTCCTCTGGAAAGACACAGAGAACACAAGGAGAGGGGTCTTAGGATCTCAGGAAGAATAGAATGTGCAGCAGGCGTACATAAAAAATAAACACTGCGAGGAGGTCGGGCCAAGGCAGGTTTTCTGGTTGGTTTGTGATTTTCCTGACTGTTGGACTTTCTCTCCCGTTTGAATTTGATCCAGGCCGTGTCAGTAAATTGAGCATAGGATTGAATGTAATGTTGATTTCTGACCTCCCTCCAACTGGAACAACAACACCAGGATGGAACGGTTAGCGGATGGAAAAGGGAAGAAAAATAAACTGCCAAATTATGTAACACACTCATGGAACATAAGCTGCATTCACGCACAATTTAGTCAACCAAGTGTTATAGGCAGCCTTGAAATGTGTGTTCTACAAAAGAGAAAATTCAATGGATATTTACATAGTTTTGTTTTGGCTGCTACGACGGTTCTCTTGTAAAGCAGGAAGATATCAGTCGAGAGCCAGTTTTATTCTTACTAGAGGCTCATAAACAGACAGAGAAGGGGAAAAAACGGTGCTGGGACTTTACCTTTTATTAAAGGCAGAATAATTACTGCAATATTCGAGATTCACTGAGGGGTTTGTGAACAAAGGCCCCCCTTACGTCAACCTTTTCAATTAATCGGCTTAAATAATTGTATCTCTCTCAGTACACTTGGCCTCTACAGACATATAAAAAATAAACACAAATATATGAGTCCTTTCGGAACCAATCCATCATATTACAGACTCGATATTAAACACTTTCTCGAACCCCGTATGGCAATGCTTATGATGTATTTATAGTGTGTCTGAAGCTTTTACACTTTGCCGGAGTGCACTGAAGAGAAAAAAAGAAAAATACTGGACTTTATTCCCCGATGGACTATAACACTTTTAAGATTAACTGGTCTTTCTTACTGTGTTTTTTTTGGAAAACCCAACTCCTGCTAAAACCCTTTATGACTTCCTCTCCACGGCGGTGCCAGCTAATACATGCAGAGCAACATCCACCCGTGCCCTGCGGCGGCCATCCATATCCAGGGTAACAGTGATCTCACACCCACACACTGAACCGCTAGATATGGCAAAACATATCATACAGATAATTTGTATTGCTGAAAACGATCAAAAGATTCTTGTCAATTACTGACTTAGCGAAGAAGACAGTAGAAAAAAAACACTGTTTCACTTGAAGAAATTATCGCGATGACATGACTGGAGTATAGGCTACACATGGACACTGCCGGGCGTACGTTCCTTTGATAGGTCTTAGTTGAAATGTGAGTAATTTAACTCGTTCTGCGCCAAACCCGACTTTACTGGGGTTTCGTCGCCAACCGTTGAGCGCCAAACCCGACTATACTCGGGTTTTTATCCTTTGATATGTTTCCTTTGATTCCCATTCTAAACACTCGCGCAAACCTCCCTGTATCTCCCTTGCACCGCTGCCTACGTTAAAATTGCAATGACGATCGAATCCTGCCAGGTGGCAGTATCGCCTACCTTTTGAACTAGGATAGTTTAGTGGGGGGGGGCACTTTAGTGTGGGGAGTGTCTGCAAGAACACCTCCCCCTCAGAGGGAATCAGGACAGAGCAATCGCTCTGAGATTTTATCGCCTCAAACCTATTGTTTCCCGTATACACATATATACTAGTAATTTCTATCGCAACTGGATCACTGGGATTATTCTTTTTAGAGTACCTTCTGGCTAAAGTAAGGTCCATTCTATCTCTATTTTACCGAACCTAAAACATATTTTTGTACCGATCACAGTGTCATATTTTACCGGACCTAAAACATGCTTTTGGTAACGATCGCAGTTTCGGGGTAAGACGACCCAGAAAGAAATATGTCCCCTTTAAATGGAAACGCAAAGGCACCAGACTTCCTTTCTCCCACCGCTGCCGGCAGTGTTGTAGTACTCGAGTCCTGGGCCCTCATTCATCAACGTGTTCTACGCACAGATCTGTGCTTACCCTGTGCGTACGATCATTTCTAAGCAAAGAGTGGGATTCATCAACTTCAACTTGAACTTGACTTCGTGCTTACATCTACGCACAGTTCAGACCTGGCGTACCTAGCGCCCAGTGGTAGAATATATTATTACAACAAGGAAATGAGCTTCTGTGCATAATAACACTGGCATGTTCTGTACGAACCGTAGTTCATTATAGTTCATTGTAAAATAGCAACAGTAGTGTAATTATGGTCAAAACCCTATAAATAGCATTTGGAATAATAGATCTTTCTCTCAGAATGAATGCAGCATGGTTTATATAGCGTTATCGGAATATACGGGGTGTAGGCTACTGACTGACTGCGCTCCGCGTAGCTTGATTGATTGATTGATTGAAAAGTTTATTAACAGATTGCAGAATGGGTACAGTACAGTACAGCTCAGTACATACAATTGTTAATTGGGGATGCAGACCAACTTTCGTCTTGTTTACATCAGGGTCCCCCATTTTCAATTCATCATAAATCATAAAGCTCAACTCGTTATTATTTTGCGCACAGACCGCCGAAACACGGGAACGTTTTGATTATATTTAAAAGGCTTTACGTTAAACGAAACAAGTGGAATTTCGAAGCTGTAAGCAGAATAAGTCATATGAATATAGTGTTCTTCCCCCTTTTTACTGTATAAGAAATAATAGAAAACGCATTGCAATGACACCATGCAGATAGTGGACAGACTATATGATGGGATTCAAGTTCGCGTTTTTGTTGCTCATAGGCATGCTGTCAGAGTATGATATCTTAATCAAACATTCTAGAACATTTGTCGTCACAGATCATGTCCTAATAGAACATAGGCTATGGCATGGATCGTGATATTGTGTGGACTGTTATTATTACTGTACACCGGTACCACCCATTGTGACAACAGCCTTGTGAGTCCCGCACACAAACATGATGGAATTCAAGTTCATGTATTGAAAGGCAGGCTATCATACATGCAGTGAGATTCATTGTTCTTGTATATGCTCTCGTATTATATTGTTTATATAGGCTACCCAATACTGACATCAAAATAGATTGTAGTATGCCTCTAGAAATCATATGCAGCAGGTAGAAAATTGACGGAAGATCCATCGCGATTTGGAATAGAATTGAGGAGAACTTTAATCCCTGCCCCTGGGTATTAATCAAACAACACGGGAAAAGGCAGTCATATTCCAGCGCGGTCTTTATTAGCCGACAACAAAATAGATGCCTCTAAGAATCATATAGCCAATCGAACACAACTAATAAAGGCATTCATATTACAGCACGGTTATAATGACACACAACCAACGCCAAACAGTGGTCAACGAACGGTCTTTATTAGTATTTTGAGCTGTCCAGGCAGAATTGCAGCAATGGTCTTAGGGAGCCGTTGATATCTGACATCACCGTTTACAAATCCGCCTTTTATTTATCCCATAATACGCGATAGTGTCTTCTTGGTTCGACAGCAGTGAATTCTCCGTGGAGTTTCTCAGAGTCCCGCTCGGGTCAGTCCATTATTTCACATCCCATGGGGGGTGTTTCCTCATTTTCATGACCATATATGGATAATCATGCACGAGCATTGACGGTAGAACAAAGTGGTATTCATCAACACGGAGGAGCATAGAGCCTGCTTACGCACCGTGTGATGAATCCCGACTTCCCTGTGCGTACACTAGTTCTACATTCCGTGCTTACGTGTGGAAATAGAAATGTTCTACGCACACTATTGATGAATGAGGGCCCTGGACTGATTTTCAGGACTTGTGACTCGACTTGGATTTGAACACTGATGACTCGGACTTGGACTCGAACATTGACTGCATTTGGACTCTGAAGGTGCAGGCGAGGACTCGTACTTGTTAATTGATATTAACAACAAAAATATATATACAGTATATATATTTGTTTGCCCTAATCATTTGGCATAAGATATTGATGGCTAGTGCATTTGTTTGGCTATTGTGTCACAAAGATAAAATTTATGTTTAATGTATATTTGTATGTCAGCTGCCAGAGTGCAGTGGACTCAACCTTGATGACTTGGACTCGGACTCAGACTAGGGTAATGGGGACTCGACTCAGACTCGGGCTCTTCTTTGGTGACTCGGACTTGGACTCAGACTCGAACACTGGGGACTCGAGACTCAACTCGGACTCGAGATTTAGTGACTAGACACTGGCTGCCGGACGTACGTCTCTCCCTGTGTGCCTGAGGGACCTGGCCGTCGCATCTGTGATCATATACTTCAAATTGCTGCTGCTCCGGGGGGGACTATTGATCGCCCCTCTCGCCATTTTGTCATTTGCAGATTGATTGGGTGCGGAGAGGCACTGGGCCTCCCGGGACACCCAGCTGTCGGGGGGCAAAGGTCATCTCTCTCATCTCCTGCTAACAACGGCCATCGCTGATGCAGAGCTGCACGACAGATAGAACTACACGTGTAGGACACAGCACGCTACCGGCTTCCATAATGCAACTTTAAACAAACTCTCGCCTTAACACTCATTTTGCATCTTGTCTTTTTTTATATTTTTTTTATTGTCTGCATTTTGTACCTCATTGTCTGCATTTCTTTTTTTTATTATTATCTTTTTCCTCCTTCTTTTTTCCGTTTTTCTCCCATTCTCGAAGTCAACTTCCTGTCTGTTTAACTTTCTGTCAAGTGCATGTCTATGGCTTGGGGGGGGGGGGGGGACGTGCACTTTTAGAATCACCAGAAAGGCGTTCGAAATAGTGAAATACCATGTTGGCCTCTAATATTTTCAAAACAAATTATATGAAAAGGTTATGAAATGAACAAGAATGTGATAAAATATGTAATAAAAACGGAGCTCAACGCATACATTTGATCAGTAGAATCCGTTTGTTTCCCCCAATACCAAGATGGCGGCGGCCTCGTGACGTCAGAGTGTCTTCGAGAATCCCAATGTTAGTCGTTATGTCAATTCCCAATCCCCTTCCTGGTGGTTGCGCACTCTACCCCCCACCGCTTCTTTTCACCTGGCAGTGCAGACTCTCACTGGGAGAGTGTAACGTGTGGAAGGTCACACTACCTCTCCTAGATCCTTCCCTTGCTCTGCAGGCGCCCCGACCGAACTGTAGGAGTCGCTGTTTACAACGACCAGGACCCACCCTCTAACACTGCCAATTGTGTTAGTATGGACGGTCGGCCAACCCGGAAGCACCACAGCTGGATTCAATCCCAATGTCCCTGTGGTGGTAGACAGACGCTTAGTCCGCTGCACTACCCGGCCGCGCCCCATTGTCTGCATTTCTACTTCATTGTACTTAGGTGTACTTTAGTTTGTATATTGTACATTGTATATTGTATAGTATAGTATTGTATAGCTTCCTCTGCATGACACTCTCCCGGGACCTGAAATGGGAGCTGAACACCATCGCTCTCAACAAAAAGGCCCGGAAGAGGATGTTCTTCCTATGTCAGCTGAGGAAGTTCAGGCTGCCGAGGACTATGATGGTCTAGTTTTACACCGCCATCATCCAGTCCATCCTCACCCTCTCCATCATCACCTGGTTCCCTGCAGCCACAGTCAGGGACAAGGCCAAGCTGCAGCGGGTGATACGCTCGGCGGAGAGGGTGACCGGCTGCCCCCTTCCCTCCCTCGAGTCCCTACATTCCACCAGGGCCTTGAGGAGGGCGAGGAAGATCATGGCAGACCCCGCCCACCCGGGTCACAGCCTCTTCATCATGCTCCCCCACGGCAGGCTGCCCAAGACATTAAAGTCCCGCCAGACTCAGTTTCTTCCCCTCAGCAGCTCGCCTGGTAAACAAGTCAGGTGTGTGTCCCCCCCCCCCCCTCTATGGCGAGCTGCTAGGGCTGGACCCCTGGACTTGAACTGTGCTGCACTGTATCCATGCCCCCAAACACTGCACTTTTACTGTCTTATTGTTGTCTCACTGTGTTGTCCTGTTTTGCACTTATTTATTTATTAATATGTTATTCCTATTTGTGAAAAAAATAAATCATGCACTGTAATGTCGAATCACGTTCCATTTGTATATACAATATGGTGAATAAAGTAATCTGAATCTGGGACTTATTCCTCTTTTACTTACTTTGTTTACTGTTTGAAGCACATTCTCAGGCGCGCATACAGAACCAAGCATTACACTGTAATGTACTTTATACATGACAAATAAAAGCAAACTTGAACAAACTTGAAACTTGATGATTCACAAAATAATTATTCAACCAAGTTGAGTCAAAAAAACTAGTAGACGTTCATAATCTTTACAAAGAGAGTCCCTCACCCATTCCTACACTGTGTTCAATATACTGTATGATTAGGGCTGCAACGATTAGTCGACATAATCGACGACGTCGATTATTAAAAATCCTCGACGAGAAATTGTTGCGTCGATTAGTCATTAAAAAAAAAAAAAAAAAAAAAAAATCTTTTTTGTGCACTACCTATCTTTGTGAGAGTGGCTTCTCAGGGTTCCAGACAACATCATCATAACATGATGATCCCATAGCAAATTTTGGACATTGAAAACATTGTTCCCCTGCAGGAGATGATGATCAGACTAGACACACAATACATTACACACGCACTCCTCTCACTCACACACAGCGATCAGAGTAAGACACACACATACACACTCCTCTCACTCACACACAGCGATCAGAGTAAGACACACACACATACACACTCCTCTCACTCACACACAGCGATCAGAGTAAGACACACACATTCACACTCCTCTCTCTCACACACAGCGATCAGAGTAAGACACACACACATTCACACTCCTCTCACTCACACACAGCGATCAGAGTAAGACACACACACATACACAAATTACACAGTACACACCTCTCACTCACACAGCGATCAGAGTAAGACACACACACAAATTACACAGTACACACACTCCTCTCACTCACACAGCGATCAGAGTAAGACACACACACATACACACACACACGGACTCCTCACACACAGCAAACAAAAGTTATTTAAAGTACACTTCCACTTTAATTTGTATTATTTAATTTATTTATCTTGTTATGAGTGATTGCTGTATTGTTCTTCAAATACATTTTCATTTAAAGTGGCTTAAAGATCCAAATTCAAATGTTTCATGAGTCATTATTTTAATTTGCTATGGGATCATCATGTTATGATGTTGTTGTTTGGTCCTGACAAGAGTCTCAAAGTCTGGGGTGATGGTAGACAAGCAACTCTGAGGTCATGCTCAATGTCCAATCTGTTCCTCTGCTCTGTCTTCAGCTGGACCAGAGCTGAGAAGCCACTTTCACAAAGATAGGTAATTATAAAAAAAAAAAAAAAAAAAAGAAAAAAATATATATAATTTTTTTTTGTTTCGATAATCGAAAAAATAATCGGCAGATTAGTCAACTACCAAATTAGTCATTAGTTGCAGCCCTATGTATGATGCAAGGCTGACTTGCTTGGCTTCACGTTACAGTGTAGGATTTACAAAGCATCGGTTTATTCCACATTAAGTTTGTTTTTTGTACAGTCAATTACAGTTTCTAGTTATTTTTGTGGGTATAAAATGTGAGAGGCATAAATCATGAATAAATAAATGTGACAGTGTTTGCCAGAGGGCTTTTATTTCGAACTGAACAAAGACATTCTGCTATGTGGAGTAAAAAACCCAAATCAGAAAGAAATCACAATAACTAATATTAGCTTACCACTCTAGCAACTAGTAGCAAACGCCCATTGCGTTGTATCACAGTATCTTAGCTGATTTTCAACACCTGTCCTTGGAGCAGGTTGGAGCATTTCATGTAAGGTGCCCTTGCTCAGGGGCACTTCCGTGGTATTGGCACTGACGGTAGGCTACTGGGGATCGAACCACCAACCCTTCAATTACCAGGCAGCCTCCCTGTCCAACCCTTCTGCCAGGATCACAACTTGCAATCTACGAGAGGGCGTCGACACGGAGAAGGAGCCTGAGATACCATCTAGGGATGCACCGATCGATCGGCCAGCGATCGGTATCGGCTGAAATTCAGTATAAATATGAGATCGGTGAATTCCGATAATGCTTTATTTTCGCCGATTGTGAAAACCGATCGAAAAACATGATCCCATTCTTAGCGGAGATCTCACTCGCTGACTTCTCTCTCAAGCACACAGAGCTGCAGCACACGGCCCCTCCTCCTCCTCCCCTGCCCCTCCCGCACCCGTGTCAACACAGAGGCTCCTATTGCCTCCGGCAATAGTCTGCTCTAGTGCATGAAACCTCCGTGAGCTAACGTTAGCTACCTAGCTAACGTTACTGTTTAAACTAGGGGTGCACCGATATATCGGTCGGGTATCGGTATCGGCCGATAAGTGCCTTGTTGACTGCTATCGGCCTATCGGCCGATAAGCTCAAATGTGCCGATAGCAGTCGCCGATAAATACCCATCAATTTGTGTAGCGTCAAAAGACAAAAAAAAAAGTTCACTCGCGACCTACCTGCACAACGCCCGCCGTCCCCCACACACACACACAAGCTACTGCATCAAAGTAACTACTTATGATTAACAAGGCATTCGTTTTGTGGCATTAACGTTATATAGTTAGTGTTACACGGACAATAACATCAGCATATTATTATTACCCATAGCAGCAAGGCATTACTCCGAGTCCGTTCATTAGCTACCGGGAGATGCAAGACTAACGTTACTGGTGAAAATGTGATTTGCGTTGGAATACTCCTTTGCCAACTTGCTGTACTTTGCTTGCAGGTCTGCAGCCATTATTGCTGCATTATGAATAGCCCCAACTTTAGCCAAGGTAACGTTATGGCTAAACCTTTAACAATAGTTAACGCTAGCTTTCGGTTAGCTGTTCAATGCTATTAATAACACAACTCCCCGTCAACACCCTCTCTCGGGAAGATGGCATTTAAGAAAGTATCTGCTGTTAAAATGACACAAACATTCGTTTTGTGGCATTAACGTTATATAGTTAGTGTTACACGTTCAATAACAAGCATATTATTTACCCGAAGATAGCAGTAAACAAGGCATTACTCTGTTAGTCCGTTCATAGCTCGGTTCCATTCCGTTGCTCATTCCGTACCCAACTACACATTCTGCAATCTGTTAATAAAGTTTTCAACCAGACAAATGTATAGAAAGGCTTTGTTTTATTATAACATTTGTTGCAGTAAAATCATTGTCTCATTTGGTCATGCTGTGGAGCGCCGGTCGGCGGGCCGGGCAGCTAACGTAGCTACGTTAAGTGTGTTCTGCTCTCGCAAACAGAACAATGGCGGCATGCCCGAAAGTTGAAAATGAATAAACGCTTGCTGATTGGTGGTAAGGACAGCAGGAGGTGGGTGCTAGCGGTGTGGCGTAATTGGCCGAATCGACTGTCAATCAAAATGGTTCCATTGCATTGGTTGAAAGCTCTGGTTGAGAGAATGGTATCCCGCTGCAGGCCGCCAGAATGGTTCCATTGCATTGGTTGAAAGCTCTGGTTGAGAAAATAGTATCCCTCTGCAGGCCGCAAGACGATACTGGGAGAGAGATAGTGATACCATAAACATATTTCTTGATGTTTCCTTTTTTTAAGTAAGTAAAGAGGCCTACAAATACAAACATACACATACAAATATACAGTAGTTTCATTAAAAAAAAATTAAATAAAAAATGTATTACAAATACTTATATACAAATATACAAATATCGGTATCGGTATCGGCCGATAGTGTTAGTTGAACAATCGGTATCGGTATCGGCGGCCAATTTTCATATCGGTGCATCCCTAGTTTAAAATAAATGACCCAGTCAACTATTCACTTTTAGTTTAATACATGATGCATTGTCTAACGTTATCTAGCTGGCTAGCTACTGATAGCTGCTGATAAACAAATGCTCCAGCAATAGTCGAGTGCATGATACCTCCGTTAGCTCGGTAGCCAATGTTAGCTCACGTTAGCTCTATATGAAATGTCCCAGTAAACTAAATAGTTCACTGAGGCGTTGTCTTAACGTTATCTAGGCGGCTAGCAGTAGCTACAGATAGCTCCTGATATCAATGTCTTATAACATTGATTCGATGCATATTCGAGCCCCTGGCTTGCATCGCATGAAGGCATGCTGAATGTGATTTGACCAAAGCAGAGTATACAAATAGGGTCCAGCTGCAGCGCCGGAGAATCCTGGCTGTAGCTGGAGGCTACTCGAGTACACACAGACAGTGGAGCTGTTTGCAGATAGCGAGCATTTTGACTTGTTGCATGGTGGCGATGTCTCGCAGATAATACAACTACAAGTATGATTATATAATATATATATTTTAGACGATAGACGATCGGTGATCGGTATCGGTGGCAAAAAACGTGATCGGGGCATCCCTTACCATCAGACATATTTTAGATATATATATTTTGGCCTCGTTCAAGTATTGCTTCTGTTCCCCTGACATAGAACCCACAGGGAACAGGTTCCCACCACATCCCACTATGTGAGACATATTCTCCCATGTGGCCTCATTAAATGGCAGGGAGGCGAAAGCCAGAGCAGGAAAGAATGACAAAAAAGAAAGACGGAGTGAACATGTAACGTACAGTATGTGCCTTTTAAAAAGTCAAGGTAACAATCATTCAGAAAACGCCTGGGCCCTCATTCATCAACCTGACTTACGCACAGATTTGTGCTTACCCTGTGCGTACGATCATTTCTAAGCAAAGAGTGGGATTCATCAATTTCAACTTGAACTTGACTTAGTGCTTATGTGTACGCACAGCTCGGACCACACTTAGCTGACGCCCAGTGGTAGAATATATTATTACAACAAGGAAATGAGCTTCTGTGCATAATAACACTGGCATGTTCTGTATGAACCGTAATTCATTATAGTTCATTGTAAAATAGCAACAGTAGTGTAATTATGGTCAAAACCCTATAAATAGCATTTGGAATAATAGATCTTTCTCTCAGAATGAATGCAGCATGGTTTATATAGCGTTATCGGAATATACGGGGTGTAGGCTACTGACTGACTGCGCTCCGCGTAGCTTGATTGATTGATTGAAAAGTTTATTAACAGATTGCAGAATGGGTACAGTACAGTACAGCTCAGTACATACAATTGTTAAGGGGATGCAGACCAGAGAAAGACTTTCGTCATGTTTACATCAGGGTCCCCCATTTTCAATTCATCATAAATCATAAAGCTCAACTCGTTATTATTTTGCGCACAGACCGCAGAAACACGGGAACGTTTTGATTATATTTAAAAGGCTTTACGTTAAACGAAACAAGTGGAATTTCGAAGCTGTACGCAGAATACAAGTCATATGAACACCCACGATATAGTGTTCTTCCCCCTTTTTACTGTATAAGAAAGAATAGAAAACGCATTGCAATGACACCAGATAGTGGACAGACTATGTATATGATGGGATTCAAGTTCGCGTTTATGTTGATCATAGGCATGCTGTCAGAGTATGATATCTTAATCAAACATTCTAGAACATTTGTCATCACAGATCATGTCCTAATAGAACATAGGCTATGGCATGGTCCATCGTGATATTGTGTGGACTGTTATTACTGTACCGGTACCACCCATTGTGACAACAGCCTTGTGAGTCCCGCACACAAACATGATGGAATTCAAGTTCATGTATTGAAAGGCAGGCTACATCATACATGCAGTGAGATTCATTGTTCTTGTATATGCTCTCGTATTATTGTTTATATAGGCTACCCAATACTGACATCAAAATAGATTGTAGTATGCCTCTAGAAATCATATGCAGCAGGTAGAAAATTGACGGGAGATCCATCGCGATTTGGAATAAAATTGAGGAGAACTTTAATCCCTGGGTATTAATCAAACAACACGGGAAAAGGCAGTCATATTCCAGCGCGGTCTTTATTAGTGTTTGCGCTGCCCAGGCAGCAATGGTTAATAGATATCATATCCGACATCACCGTTCTCATAACACGCTTCCCTCGGCTTAGTCCATTTTTCCACATTTCATGGGGGTATCCCATTACCGTATATGGTTAATCGGGGCGGTTCTGGTATGCAAATACTTAAAACAGTGCACGAGCTCAAACGTAGGATCAAAGTCATATTCATCATGACAGGTGTGCGTAGAACCTGCGTACGCACGTGTGGTGAATCCCGATTTTCCTGTGCGTACACTGATTCTACATTCTGTGCTTACGTGTGGAAATAGAACATATTCTACGCACACGTTGATGAATGAGGGCCCTGGAATGTTCAGATCGACTTTTTCATTGATGTAAGCTGTATAAAACATAGCTGATGTAAGCTGTATAACATATTTAATTGATGTTAACACTAGCACAGCCGACAAGGGGTCACATGACCCCTAGGCATTTTCAATAAATGTATCCTCGTCACTCGGTCGAGCTCCAGCTCTGTCACTCAATGACTTTTCCTAAAAGTACCCGTTTTATCTGGCACGGTTTCTGAAATTTCAAAATGACTTCAGGAAAATGGAATTAGAACGTTATTTCAGCTATTTCTGTTGAGCGGCCACCTCCCTCCCTCCTTGACCCTCCCTCCCTTTCACTCTCTCCCTCCCTTTCTCTCTCTTCCTTTCTCTCCCCCCTCTCTTTCTCTCCCTTCCTCCCCCTCTATCCCTCCCTCTCTCCTTCTCCCTCCCTCTCTCTCTCTCTCCCTCTATTTCCCTCTCTCTATATCTCCATCTCCCTCATTCTCACTTCCTCTCCATCCCTCCCTCTCCTTCTCCCTCCCTCCCTCCCTCATTGACCCTCCGTCCCTTCTCTCCAACCCATCTCCATTCTAAAGGCTATCGGGTCATCTGACCCGTTCCCGGCGGGAATTAGTGTCATTTTCTCCATGGCTGTGCTAGTGTTAAAGTTGATCACGTATCGTGGCTTCCTTGAGTTCTTCACTTCTCGTCACTTAATTGAACAGCAGGTGCAGTTCTATAAAAAGACCATCCATCCGTACCGACAGGTGATAATGATTACAGATCATGTGACTATGGTAATCACATGTTCACATTTCAATAAAAAAAAAAATATTCAGCTTTTATAATTCTGCCCTGGATGGAGGAGTAGCACTGCTGCACACAGGCCACTCATATGGTTATAGCGAAACAAAGGTTTTTAAAGTAGGTTGCATCAGCATATTTATTAATATTACTAGGGATGCTCAATGTATCAGTGACCATATCGGTTTGACCATATTGGTGATTTTTTTCATATAACGGTATCGGTCTGATGAGCACAAAGTTGGGCCAATGTGAACAACTGATGATTATTTCTATGGCTACTGTAGCTGCCGTTGTGTGTTGTGTTGTGTGTTTTTAGTTTTTTGACCATGTTTGTTTGGGTAACATTACTTGTAACATGTGACAATGACACAGCACAGAATTGTGGGCTAACATTGTTTCAGTATGTAGTACAAAAATAGTATGTACACAATTTGATCAGGTGGATCCCTAGATATTACATACCAATATTCAGCTCCATAATGATATGTTACCATTTTACACAGTACACAAGACTCACAGCCACTCAAAAAACGTTGCGGAAGGTCATATCTGTCAGAACTCTAGGCCGGGTAGAGGGCAGATAAGCCAGAACAGCACAGTATTACTCCATAAAAATGTGGATGTGCCACCGCTCTAAGAGAGGTGATTTAGTTGCTTGGCAACAAAAAGGTCACCAGTTCAATCCACATCCAAGTGTTCCTCTAATTTGAGAGCAGCTGTCAAAAGGGTTAGGGGTCAGCTCCCTATGGAGATCCAGGAAACAGGTAGAACACACTGGGTGAAGAGGGGAGGCTGGACAATAGTATGGAACAATAAAGCAGTCCAATGACAGAGGTGAAATCTCTCGAGCTACACAAAGGAGCACTTTGCTTCGACCTAAACACAGAATTAGAAAAGATTTGTCTTTGATGCTGTCAAATTTTGCTGTAATCTTTTAAGAACACACAGCCAGCCGAGAATGAATGATTAACACTATTGCAGCCAGTGACCTATTATTAATCTTCTTAATCTGGAACCCACCGCTTCCCCCATTCAACCGCTGAGGTGAAATGAGGAGACCTGGGCAAGGCTACTTAATATAAAAGATTAGGGCTCTGTCAGGAAAACACATCGATAAGAATGTTACTCAGCATAACATATTTAGGAGAACTGCGCTGTTGGTATACGGGCAGCCCGTGTCAGGAGAATCGACACAAAGGAAGCAGGCCTCGCCAGTGCAGGTCCTCACAGATTCTGTGGCTCCAAATGAGGAGGACCTGAGGCGTCGTACTACGAAGCATCTGTGATTGATTCAGGAAAAGTCGGTCAGTTTGACTCAAAGGACAGAATGGGAGGCACGTGGGTCAATCTGTAACAACCTGTGTTTAGACAACGTGGGGGGGGGGGGGGGGGGGGGGGCACAGGTTAGCAAGCGTTTAAGCTCATGAATAAAATTTAAGGTCCACTTCCTGCCGGTTCAGAGGTTAACAACATGGCCGTGTATCACTGTTATTAGTGCGGAGTGACACGCAAGGAATGCGGCCTGTGTGTTTTAGTCTGATTGCTGTGGGATTCGCCAGCGGGGTGGGTTCCAAAGAGAAACGTCACAGGCGGCAACAGGCGTGAGGTTTCTCTTTTGAACCCACCTCGCTGGCGAATCCCAGAGCAATCAGGCTAAAACAGATGGATAAAAGGGATTAGGCTCCGTCGTGTCATCACCCTGTCACCGCCCAGCGCGCTGTGTGCATGAAATACGCGCTACTACACGGCTTAATACTTCAAAAGATGACCCCCTAGTTACGCCTTCAGGAGAGGAGGCCCGTCATACATCACTTTAAGGAGCTTTATATGAGATGCCGGGCCTCTCGGACGGTAGGCTGTCTTGCAGTCAGGTGTTATACACAGTATACTGTAGATCCAGGGTCGTATATGGTTTGAGGCCATAGTGAACCGTGGAACGATAACAATGCCTGCGGTGTCCGTTCCGAAAAGCCGTAATCTAACTAGGTATTAAGGGGAGAGCGCTCTGGACAAGCGCTAAGTCAATCGACTTTTGCAAGCGTTCTTGGAGGGACGTGTGCGTACACCCGAGAACCACGCAAATATGGTTCTCGGATGAAGTAGTGCTGAGGAAGAACAGCTTTTTTGGGTCGAATTATGACAAGCACATAAAAGAGGAGGCCGGGGGTAAAGAGAACGCTCATGCTTTTCAACAGATATTAATCTCTGAGGAATCCCAGCGGCCACGGAGTTATACCCCCCCCCCCCCACCCCGTGATCAAACCTGCCATTACATCCCAAAAGCAGTCAGTCTGAACTCCGCCTGAACTCCTCGGGACGCCCTCCTTGAGACTCTGCACAAATCCCACCAGGGTTTACACGCACTAAATCCATCGCTAACATGATTATAGACGCGGACGGAAAGTGCTGTGACCTTGCCACTTCTCTGTCTAAGCAGATCAGGAGAAACTGTAAATAAAACGACGTGGGCTCCAGAGCCGCATTTTCTACCCGGTGCTTCGCCAGAGGGGTCGACTCTGCAGTGTTAATACGGGCGAGGCCTGCCGCTAAGGAGAGATCCGCCCGGGATTTATGACACTTGGCGTGGCGGCGCTCCCCCGCCGGCCTCCGGGCTCTCACAAAGGGGCTTAGGACGCCACCTCTGTTTAGTTAAGGCACTCTGGCGCACCCCACACCTCCGTATTTGGACAGGACACACGGTGCCAGGCCTCTCCCGCGCTACGCTACACTATGCCGCGCCATGCCATGCCACACCACACTGCCTTGCACTGGGGAGCTCTGCTCGGTTCGGTCCGGCACACGACCGCTTTTACCTCCACCACTCCCTCTCTCTCCCTGTCCTCTGGTTGAGATGAGACCACCCTCCAGCAGGGAGAGAGAGGTGTGTGTGTGGTAGTCCTTTCTGCCTCCATGTTGCTGAAGGCTGTTTGGCCCTGTGCCCGAACATACCTGGCCGAGCGACAAACAAGTATGTCATCCTGACTCTCCCCAGACCAACTATACAGTCAGCCCCCTCCTAACCACATCCATATGTACCATTGGGGGTGGTGTTTCATTTACATGTGCGCTACGCTTAAATGCTGATATCCCTCTCTTAGGCCAGTGCCTTTGAGCGGTTTTAGAGGAGCACGGAACGAAGCCTGTATAGAAACCCAGCCCTCTTCAGCACGGACACCGTTTATACCAACCGCTCTCGACTCTCGCGACGGAGGATACATATATGTGAAGGCGAGAGGACACAAGCGAGTGGGGAAGTGTGTTTGTCAGCTTTTCGGAATAATGTCCTGGAGGGTGGACTAGAGGAGAGGAGACCCGCCACCATTATGAGTAAACAATAAAACAAGCATCCTCCGCTTGCGGTAAAAAATGTCCCGCCTTGCAATTTCTTTTTTTAAATGTAAGTTCAATTACGGGCAAGAAGAGAGGGTCCCCCCCGGTGCCAGAGCTCTATTACACAGAGAGCCTGCCAGTCCGACTTTGTCTCTGTCCAGTTTAGCATTCTCTCTCTCTCTCTCTCTCTCTCTCTCTCTCTCTCTCTCTCTCTCTCTCTCTCTCTCTCTCTCTCTCTCTCTCTCTCTCTCTCTCTCTCTCTGTGTTGCAGCCTCAATCAGTCGAGAACTGAAACAATTTAGCCTTTATGAGGCAGGCATGTGAAGAAGATATCCTTGGAGATGAAGCGAAACAGGCCAATTACTGAATCTCCAATTGGCAACGTCTGTCTGCTACTTCGTTTCTCCTCTCAGTACTTGTAGGAAGGATATGAACGCTGGGGGGAAAATCCAATCTGAAAAGGCTGTTTGTGTTTCGAGCGCGGGAGCCGAGGGGCTTGCATCTGCAAAGGAGAGGCGCCGCGCTATTGATTAAGCGACACAAAATAAAGTGGGCAGCGTCCAGGACGGCCAAAATATAATTAATTTGTTTGGAAAATGTACTGCTGTTTCTCTCCCTTCACATGTTTTTTGCAAGCGTGCATTTCCACATAATTGCCTGATACAGACAGTGCACCACATTTCAGGAGCGTTTGGCGAGTAATCTATCAGATGTCACATTTAACTAGCTCTGACAGCGATCTCATGCCTGGTTTAAGGTGTGGCAGGTCTTCCAAGAACCATTAAGAGAGGAAACAGAGGTGAGAAGAGGTGGCGGGTCTCATCAGTCACCTTGTCTGCCTTGTTACAGAGATCTATTGTCTGTCGGTGACTTTCACCAAGAACCTGCTTCTACACTGATAGCCTTGTATGGAAGTGAGAATGAGCACACACACCAGGGGTGGTAGGTAGGGTGTAGGTCAGGGGTGGTAGGGTGTAGGTCAGGGGTGGTAGGGTGTAGGTCAGGGGTGGTAGGTAGGGTGTTGGTCAGGGGTGGTAGGGTGTAGGTCAGGGGTGGTAGGTAGGGTGTTGGTCAGGGGTGGTATGGTGTAGGTTAGGGGTGGTAGGTATGGTGTTGGTCAGGTGTGGTAGAGTATGTATGGTGTAGATCAGGGGTGGTAGGGTGTAGGCCAGGGGTGGTAGGGTGTAGGTCATGGGTGGTAGGTAGGGTGTTGGTCAGGGGTGGTAGGGTGTAGGTTAGGGGTGGTAGGTATGGTGTTGGTCAGGGGTGGTAGAGTATGTAGGGTGTATGTCAGGGGTGGTAGGGTGTTGATCAGGGGTGGTAGGGTGTAGGTCATGGGTGGTAGGTAGGGTGCTGGTCAGGGGTGGTAGGGTGTAGGTTAGGGGTGGTAGGTAGGGTGTTGGTCAGGGGTGGTAGGGTGTAGGTCAGGGGTGGTATGGTGTAGGTCAGGGCTGGTAGGTAGGGTGTTGGTCAGGGGTGGTAGGTAGGGTGTTGGTCAGGGGTGGTAGGGTGTAGGTCAGGGGTGGTAGGTAGGGTGTTGGTCAGGGGTGGTAGGTAGGGTGTTGGTCAGGGGTGGTAGGGTGTAGGTCAGGGGTGGTAGGTAGGGTGTTGGTCAGGGGTGGTAGGTAGGGTGTAGGTTAGGGGTGGTAGGTAGGGTGTTGGTCAGGGGTGGTAGGGTGTAGGTCAGGGGTGGTAGGTAGGGTGTTGGTCAGGGGTGGTAGGTAGGGTGTTGGTCAGGGGTGGTAGGGTGTAGGTCAGGGGTGGTAGGTAGGGTGTTGGTCAGGGGTGGTAGGTAGGGTGTTGGTCAGGGGTGGTAGGGTGTAGGTCAGGGGTGGTAGGGTGTAGGTCATGGGTGGTAGGTAGGGTGTAGGTTAGGGGTGGTAGGTAGGGTGTTGGTCAGGGGTGGTAGGTAGGGTGTTGGTCAGGGGTGGTAGGGTGTAGGTCAGGGGTGGTAGACTATGTAGGGTGTAGGTCAGGGGTGGTATGGTGTAGGTCAGTGCGATCAAAATTTGAAATGATAAATGCATTAATCAATCATATTTTGGGGGAAATGCAATACTTTTATCATGCACCTTTCTAAATTATTTCCACATAATTGCCTGATACAGACAGTGCACCACATTTCAGGAGCGTTTGGCGAGTAATCTATCAGATGTCACATTTAACTAGCTCTGACAGCGATCTCATGCCTGGTTTAAGGTGTGGCAGGTCTTCCAAGACCCCTTAAGAGAGGAAACAGAGGTGAGAAGAGGTGGCGGGTCTCATCAGTCACCTTGTCTGCCTTGTTACAGAGATCTATTGTCTGTCGGTGACTTTCACCAAGAACCTGCTTCTACACTGATAGCCTTGTATGGAAGTGAGAATGAGCACACACACCAGGGGTGGTAGGTAGGGTGTAGGTCAGGGGTGGTAGGGTGTAGGTCAGGGGTGGTAGGGTGTAGGTCAGGGGTGGTAGGTAGGGTGTTGGTCAGGGGTGGTAGGGTGTAGGTCAGGGGTGGTAGGTAGGGTGTTGGTCAGGGGTGGTATGGTGTAGGTTAGGGGTGGTAGGTATGGTGTTGGTCAGGTGTGGGGTGTAGGTCAGGGGTGGTATGTAGGGTGTAGGTCAGGGGTGGTAGGGTGTAGGTCAGGGGTGGTAGGGTGTAGGTCAGGGGTGGTAGGTAGGGTGTTGGTCAGGGGTGGTAGGGTGTAGGTCATGGGTGGTAGGTAGGGTGTTGGTCAGGGGTGGTAGGGTGTAGGTCAGGGGTGGTAGGTATGGTGTTGGTCAGGGGTGGTAGGTTGTAGGTCAGGGGTGGTAGGTAGGGTGTAGGTCAGGGGTGGTAGGGTGTAGGTCAGGGGTGGTAGGGTGTAGGTCAGGGGTGGTAGGTAGGGTGTAGGTCAGGGGTGGTAGGGTGTAGGTCAGGGGTGGTAGGTAGGGTGTTGGTCAGGGGTGGTAGGGTGTAGGTCAGGGCTGGTAGGTAGGGTGGTCAGGGGTGGTAGGGTGTAGGTCAGGGCTGGTAGGTAGGGTGTAGGTCAGGGGTGGTAGGGTGTAGGTCAGGGGTGGTAGGTATGGTGTTGGTCAGGGGTGGTAGGTTGTAGGTCAGGGGTGGTAGGTAGGGTGTAGGTCAGGGGTGGTAGGGTGTAGGTCAGGGGTGGTAGGGTGTAGGTCAGGGGTGGTAGGTAGGGTGTAGGTCAGGGGTGGTAGGGTGTAGGTCAGGGGTGGTAGGGTGTAGGTCAGGGGTGGTAGGGTGTAGGTCAGGGGTGGTAGGTAGGGTGTAGGTCAGGGGTGGTAGGGTGTAGGTCAGGGGTGGTAGGGTGTAGGTCAGGGGTGGTAGGTAGGGTGTTGGTCAGGGGTGGTAGGGTGTAGGTCAGGGCTGGTAGGTAGGGTGGTCAGGGGTGGTAGGGTGTAGGTCAGGGCTGGTAGGTAGGGTGTAGGCCAGGGGTGGTAGGGTGTAGGCCAGGGGTGGTAGGGTGTAGGTCAGGAGTGGTAGGGTGTAGGTCAGGGGTGGTAGGGTGTAGGTCAGGGGTGGTAGGTAGGGTGTTGGTCAGGGGTGGTATGGTGTAGGTTAGGGGTGGTAGGTATGGTGTTGGTCAGGTGTGGTAGAGTATGTATGGTGTAGATCAGGGGTGGTAGGGTGTAGGCCAGGGGTGGTAGGGTGTAGGTCATGGGTGGTAGGTAGGGTGTTGGTCAGGGGTGGTAGGGTGTAGGTTAGGGGTGGTAGGTATGGTGTTGGTCAGGGGTGGTAGAGTATGTAGGGTGTATGTCAGGGGTGGTAGGGTGTTGATCAGGGGTGGTAGGGTGTAGGTCATGGGTGGTAGGTAGGGTGCTGGTCAGGGGTGGTAGGGTGTATGTTAGGGGTGGTAGGTAGGCTGTTGGTCAGGGGTGGTAGGGTGTAGGTCAGGGGTGGTATGGTGTAGGTCAGGGCTGGTAGGTAGGGTGTTGGTCAGGGGTGGTAGGTAGGGTGTTGGTCAGGGGTGGTAGGGTGTTGATCAGGGGTGGTAGGGTGTAGGTCATGGGTGGTAGGTAGGGTGCTGGTCAGGGGTGGTAGGGTGTATGTTAGGGGTGGTAGATAGGGTGTTGGTCAGGGGTGGTAGGGTGTAGGTCAGGGGTGGTATGGTGTAGGTCAGGGCTGGTAGGTAGGGTGTTGGTCAGGGGTGGTAGGTAGGGTGTTGGTCAGGGGTGGTAGGGTGTAGGTCAGGGGTGGTAGGTAGGGTGTTGGTCAGGGGTGGTAGGTAGGGTGTTGGTCAGGGGTGGTAGGGTGTAGGTCAGGGGTGGTAGGTAGGGTGTTGGTCAGGGGTGGTAGGTAGGGTGTAGGTTAGGGGTGGTAGGTAGGGTGTTGGTCAGGGGTGGTAGGGTGTAGGTCAGGGGTGGTAGGTAGGGTGTTGGTCAGGGGTGGTAGGTAGGGTGTTGGTCAGGGGTGGTAGGGTGTAGGTCAGGGGTGGTAGGTAGGGTGTTGGTCAGGGGTGGTAGGTAGGGTGTTGGTCAGGGGTGGTAGGGTGTAGGTCAGGGGTGGTAGGGTGTAGGTCATGGGTGGTAGGTAGGGTGTAGGTTAGGGGTGGTAGGTAGGGTGTTGGTCAGGGGTGGTAGGTAGGGTGTTGGTCAGGGGTGGTAGGGTGTAGGTCAGGGGTGGTAGACTATGTAGGGTGTAGGTCAGGGGTGGTATGGTGTAGGTCAGTGCGATCAAAATTTGAAATGATAAATGCATTAATCAATCATATTTTGGGAGAAATGCAATACTTTTATCATGCACCTTTCTAAATTATTTCCACATAATTGCCTGATACAGACAGTGCACCACATTTCAGGAGCGTTTGGCGAGTAATCTATCAGATGTCACATTTAACTAGCTCTGACAGCGATCTCATGCCTGGTTTAAGGTGTGGCAGGTCTTCCAAGACCCCTTAAGAGAGGAAACAGAGGTGAGAAGAGGTGGCGGGTCTCATCAGTCACCTTGTCTGCCTTGTTACAGAGATCTATTGTCTGTCTGTGACTTTCACCAAGAACCTGCTTCTACACTGATAGCCTTGTATGGAAGTGAGAATGAGCACACACACCAGGGGTGGTAGGTAGGGTGTAGGTCAGGGGTGGTAGGGTGTAGGTCAGGGGTGGTAGGGTGTAGGTCAGGGGTGGTAGGTAGGGTGTAGGTCAGGGGTGGTAGGGTGTAGGTCAGGGGTGGTAGGGTGTAGGTCAGGGGTGGTAGGGTGTTGGTCAGGGGTGGTAGGTAGGGTGTAGGTCAGGGGTGGTAGGTAGGGTGTAGGTCAGGGGTGGTATGTAGGGTGTAGGTCAGGGGTGGTAGGGTGTAGGTCAGGGGTGGTAGGGTGTAGGTCAGGGGTGGTAGGTAGGGTGTTGGTCAGGGGTGGTAGGGTGTAGGTCATGGGTGGTAGGTAGGGTGTTGGTCAGGGGTGGTAGGGTGTAGGTCAGGGGTGGTAGGTATGGTGTTGGTCAGGGGTGGTAGGTTGTAGGTCAGGGGTGGTAGGTAGGGTGTAGGTCAGGGGTGGTAGGGTGTAGGTCAGGGGTGGTAGGGTGTAGGTCAGGGGTGGTAGGTAGGGTGTAGGTCAGGGGTGGTAGGGTGTAGGTCAGGGGTGGTAGGTAGGGTGTTGGTCAGGGGTGGTAGGGTGTAGGTCAGGGCTGGTAGGTAGGGTGGTCAGGGGTGGTAGGGTGTAGGTCAGGGCTGGTAGGTAGGGTGTAGGTCAGGGGTGGTAGGGTGTAGGTCAGGGGTGGTAGGTATGGTGTTGGTCAGGGGTGGTAGGTTGTAGGTCAGGGGTGGTAGGTAGGGTGTAGGTCAGGGGTGGTAGGGTGTAGGTCAGGGGTGGTAGGGTGTAGGTCAGGGGTGGTAGGTAGGGTGTAGGTCAGGGGTGGTAGGGTGTAGGTCAGGGGTGGTAGGGTGTAGGTCAGGGGTGGTAGGTAGGGTGTAGGTCAGGGGTGGTAGGGTGTAGGTCAGGGGTGGTAGGGTGTAGGTCAGGGGTGGTAGGTAGGGTGTTGGTCAGGGGTGGTAGGGTGTAGGTCAGGGCTGGTAGGTAGGGTGGTCAGGGGTGGTAGGGTGTAGGTCAGGGCTGGTAGGTAGGGTGTAGGCCAGGGGTGGTAGGGTGTAGGCCAGGGGTGGTAGGGTGTAGGTCAGGAGTGGTAGGGTGTAGGTCAGGGGTGGTAGGGTGTAGGTCAGGGGTGGTAGGTAGGGTGTTGGTCAGGGGTGGTAGGGTGTAGGTCAGGGCTGGTAGGTAGGGTGTAGGTCATGGGTGGTAGGTAGGGTGTTGGTCAGGGGTGGTATGTAGGGTGTTGGTCAGGGCTGGTAGGTAGGGTGTTGGTCAGGGCTGGTAGGTAGGGTGTTGGTCAGGGCTGGTAGGTAGGGTGTTGGTCAGGGCTGGTATGTATGGTGTTGGTCAGGGCTGGTAGGTAGGGTGTTGGTCAGGGCTGGTAGATAGGGTGTAGGTCAGGGCTGGTAGGTATGGTGTAGGTCAGGGGTGGTACAGTATGTAGGGTGTAGGTCAGGGGTGGTAGGTAGGGTCTTGGTCAGGGGTGGTAGGGTGTAGGTCAGGGGTGGTAGGTAGGGTGTAGGTCAGGGGTGGTAGGTAGGGTGTTGGTCAGGGGTGGTATGGTGTAGGTCAGGGGTGGTAGGTAGGGTGTTGGTCAGGGGTGGTACAGTATGTAGGGTGTAGGTCAGGGGTGGTATGTAGGGTGTAGGTCAGGGCTGGTAGGTATGGTGTAGGTCAGGGGTGGTACAGTATGTAGGGTGTAGGTCAGGGGTGGTATGGTGTAGCTCAGTGCGATCAAAATTTGAAATGATAAATGCATTAATCAATCATATTTTGGGGGGAAAGGCAATACTTTTATTATGCACCTTTCTAAAATAAGATTAAAAAGAAGATTACCCCACATAAAAATGTAATCTATAGTACCTTTAAAGAAAACGCAAGATAAAGACATGAAAGCACGTCATATGATGTTGTAATTGTGATATGATACGTCGGTCATATCGCCCTTCCCTCATACTCTGGGTGTAGAGGCCACGGGAAGATAAACAGAGTGAGACAACTCAGGTCCTGTGTGAACCCTGCTGAACATCTACACCAAATACCACGCCGTGATACCATCACCCCACTATATACATCACCCTCGTAAACAGAGACAGTTGGTGAGCCAGAGCCATGTGGTCCCTGCCGGGCCGACACAGCTTGACCACAGACTGGGGGGCGGGATAGGTCAAGAGGTTCCAAAGCCCCTCGGTGGTTGCATGCCCCTAGCGAGAGCAGCCGATCAAAGCGTTTAACCTGCGTGAACCCCATCATAACAAGAGAGAGAGAGAGAGAGAGAGAGAGAGAGAGAGAGAGAGAGAGAGAGAGAGAGAGAGAGAGAGAGAGAGAGAGAGAGAGAGAGAGAGAGAGAGAGAGAGAGAGAGAGAGAGAGAGAGAGAGAGAGAGAAGTACAAAGGAGGAGAGGGGCATCCAGGAGACCGCTGGAAATGGGCCAGTGATGAGCAGGAATCTGCTCTGAGATAAAACAGCACATTTATTAAATGTGAAGCATTCAAACACAGAGAGATAGAGGAGATAGAGAGAGATAGAGGAGTTCGAGAGAGAGAGAGGATATCAACACAACTCCCAGCATCATCATGTGAACTGGACGAGAACAAACCTCTTCATCTCCATCCCTGGCTGTGATCATCGTACTCCATATGAACTGGTCTGGAGATGCATGTAACCTTGTGTGATGATAAGACTGCGGAAAATCCACAAGCGAGGCGTCTTAACAGCAGGCCAGCTCACGCTCTTGCCGGTCAGCCTTTATTAACCATAATCACCGTACCAACAGAGACTCACTTACCCCCAAAACTCTCACTCTCTCTCCCTCTCCTCCCTCTCCTCTCTCTCTCTCTCTCTCTCTCTCTCTCTCTCTCCATCTCCCTCTCTCTCTCTCTCTCTCCATCTCCCTCTCTCTCTCTCTCTCTCTCTCTCTCTCTCTCTCTCTCTCTCTCTCCCATCTCTCTCCCATCTCTCTATCTCTCTCTCCCTCATCTCTCTCTCTCTCTCTCTCTCTCTCTCTCTCACTCTCACTCTCTCTCAGATTTTACTACTTGGCACTGTCACTCCCACCCCCCCCCCCCCCCCCCCGCCTCTCTCTCCCATTTGAGGTCTGAAGAATCACCCTTTCGGAGGGAACCGCACGCACCTAACACACCACCGGCACAGAAATTCATGCCAAAACTAAATGACCCCAGTTTAAAGGTCACAGAGGGTCTCCTATTCCCACTGCCATAATGAGAGCACATTAATGCCCTCATCAGCCAGGCAATCAGCCATGGCCACAGTCTATAGACCGTCATCAGCCGAGGGGCTCAGCGAGAGACACACCTCCTTCTCGTCCATCCAGAGGAGGGGAGGGGGGGGGGGGGCTTCTGGTCCATATGGGGGTGGGGGATGTAGGTGAAAAGGGAGGCAATGTGCTGTGCTGTGTCGGGGAGATTAGTGCTCTCACTCTGGCCCTGATTAATCCTTGTATGGTGTTTTCAATGTTACTGAAAGAGAAATAGTAGCTACAAGTGATTTTTATAAAAGAAATGTAACCCAAGACTCATTGGCTCTGGCTAAATTTCAAAAGAACACATTTTCATTGAGTACACACTGCGTACCCATTACACATTTAAATTACATACATGGGCGAAAAAGTGGAAATTGTAGTGAAAACATGGTAAAGATTTAACAAAAAATTTCACTTTCTACATAAACATGATTTATTCCATTCATGTCTTGATTATAATGGATGCTTTTTGTTGTTGTTGAATTTTTTATCACATTTTTTGTTTTTATAAAATGAATAGCACTTGTATTGATAAATGTGATCTAGCAGAGGGAAATGGCAACGTTAACCATATATGCTGTCTGGATTGCTTGTAATTGAGATAAAGCTAACATCAATTATCTATACATTTTTACATGAATTGTTATGGTTTTAAAATCCCAATAATGTTTTGGGTCCACCAGACCATGAACACTGGGTGATTAACAGAAATGCGAACAAAACACAAGGGCCACACCAACCTGAGGCTTACGGAACATAAACACGCAAATCAATGGGAAATCTTGCAACTTGTGGAGTTAAGGGTCACCCACGTTGACAGGATATATGAAAAGTAAATCCCCGGAACTTATTGCGGTATTTGCCTGATGCTAATATACAGTATAGTAGTGATAATATTTACAGAGCCGAATGCTAATCATTCGATTAGATTCAAAAGTATTGTGATCGTGCAGTACAAGTACAGTACAACAAAAACAAGTTGGCATCAAACCAGAGTGAAAATGTACAAGTGATTAAACTGGAATATTTATAAATGAGTACTACTGAGTAAATATGCGAATCTGATGCATGTACAGTGTTACAGTATTATTATGTACAGTGATAGTTATAAATACACTATGGAAGTAAGCCATACTGGCCAGTGGTACAGTATAACTAGTAGGATTAGATAATGGATATATACAGATATACAGTATGGAATATATACAATTAATGTTGTGTGTCTGTCTACCAGTACCATGTTTGTCTATTGTCTGTTATTGCCCTATGTAAAGTGACCTTGGGTTTTATGAAAGGCGCTATATACAATTAAGTTATTATTAGTGTGGTTGACCTGGCGAAGCCAGGTTGCAACCCACACTATACATATCCATACTCTTTTTATTATTATTCTTTAGTCCACCGATTTTGACAACACACTCGTGCCAGAGCGTTCGCGCCCCATACACGTGAAAGGTATCAAAACGACCGCTTGCTCCAACTCGATGTGCTATTCGAACTCGTAAAGTTTCACCGCACCGTCTGGCTACGAATAGACTTTAAACGGTAAAATTCCGGAAATACAGTGCAATTTAGAGTTTCAAACACTTTGCACACGTAAGCGTTCGCGCACCATACACGTGAAAGGTATAAAACGAGCGGCTTGCCTATGGCAACTGCGGTCTTCGAACCCGTAAAAGTTCACCGCACCGTCTGGCTACGAATCGACTTTAAACGGTAAATTTCGGTCCCATTGGGAATGCATTGCATTTAGAGTGTAGCAGCTGAAATAATCTTTTTCCCCCTACCTTGGGTGAATTGCGAGTGTGATCTCAATTTTGGACGTAGAAATAAAACAACATCAAAACGATGACACGGCTGTCATCCCGCTCACAAAAGAAAAATAAATGGAATTGGACATTTCTATCTCAACTGACGACCATTTGTTTGAAGGTTCTCCTCCCCATTGACCGCCATGCAATCGCCCTCTAGAAATCATTTTTTTTAGCCTTCTGTTCCGATCGCCGAAGGAGTGCCACAATATCGCACGAATGCCACAATCTCGCGCACAACCCTTCGCCTACTCGTTGTAGTGCTCTTGTGCGAGTCTCAACGCTTCATCTCTTATAGTTTTCTTTTAATCAACGTGACAATGCAGTCATGTAAAGAAATTTCAGAATATGCAAGTCATTGTGCTCATGGCTGATTGGTTCAGGCTTAACAGCTGTGAGGCTCAGGGCTCATGGCTGAGCTGACCTGCCAATGACATCATCCACTTAACCCATCATTGGCCATCACTGTGTTGCACTACTGAATTGCTGGACAGCGCCCTCTGTCTTGTGGGTTGTGTCATTGTACTCAGTAGGGATATCCTCTTTCATTTTTCATTGGTCCATGTTGACCACCTTTCATTGGTCGATGTTGACCACTCCCCCGATCCTTAGACCACGCCCCCTTAGGCCACACCCCCTCAGTGTATTCTTGAACCGTTTGTCGTAGAGACTTGCGGATTGTGCCATTGGTCGATGTTGACCACCTTTCATTGGTCGATGTTGACCACTCCCCCTGTTGACCACCTTTCATTGGTCGATGTTGACCACTCCCCCGATCCTTAGACCACGCCCCCTTATGCCACACCCCCTCAGTGTAACTCTTGAACCGTTTGTCGTAGAGACTTGGGGATTGTGCCATTGGTCGATGTTGACCACCTTTCATTGGTCAATGTTGACCACTCCCCGATCCTTAGACCACGCCCCCTTAGGCCACACCCCTCAGTGTATCTCTTTAACCGTTTGTCGTAGAGACTTGCGGATTGTGCCATTGTACTCGGTGTAATAGTGTAATAGTGTGTAATAGTGTAATAGTGTAATAGTGTGTAATAGTGTAATAGTGTGTTAGTAATAGTGTGTAATAGTGTGTAATAGTGTAATAGTGTAATAGTGTGTAATAGTGTAATAGTGTGTAATAGTGTAATAGTGTAATAGTGTGTAATAGTGTAATAGTGTGTAATAGTGTAATAGTGTAATAGTGTGTAATAGTGTAAGTGTAATAGTGTGTAATAGTGTAATAGTGTAATAGTGTGTAATAGTGTAATAGTGTCTAATAGTGTAATAGTGTGTAATAGTGTAATAGTGTAAATAGTGTAATAGTGAATAATTGTATTATAGTGTAATAGTGTAATAGTGTGTAATAGTGTAATAGTGTAATAGTGTGTAATAGTGTGTAATAGTGTAATAGTGTAATAGTGTGTAATAGTGTAATAGTTGTGTAATAGTGTAATAGTGTGTAATAGTGTAATAGTGTGTAATAGTGTAATAGTGTATAGTGTAATAGTGGTGTAATAGTGTAATAGTGTTAATAGTGTACTAGTGTAAATAGTGTGTAATAGTGTAATAGTGTAATAGTGTGTA